>NC_067398.1:226463053-226518053 GCF_016432865.1 Antechinus flavipes | reverse complement strand
GTAAAATGAAGACATTGGACTAGATGTCTCTGAGTTAGTATCTTTTAGATCTATGTCACTTATTATTATTACTACAGGTTTTATCAAATGCAACATAAATGCAAACATAAATATGAACATAAACTTTACCAACATTTTGTGATGACATCATGAATTTGTTTTAAACATAAGGTAAGGCAAACTGTAATGGCATTTGGCTACTTGCCTGAGGCACATTTCCTATGGCTTGCTTTGGTGGAATTAACTGTCCCCTATAATATTTTTTTACCTTACATCATACTTTGTGGAGCCAATTTAAAATATGAGATGGGATCTGCTTGTATTATTCTTGCTAATGTGTTAAAGGTGTTATAGAAGGTGTCTCAAAAGTCTCAGTACAGTTTTAAACTAGCAAAGCCTAAAACTCCACTGAGACTTTTGAGGCATCCTATATTTTAGTCATCATTGTTTGTAGATGAAACATAGAGAAAAAGCATTCCTCTACCATGTAGATGATGAATCAACAATATTGACCATCTGAAAAATAGGAATTTGTTCCACAAGCCAATAGTATTTCTAAGGAGATGGTGCTGACTTAGGATAACAGAAGACACATTTTATACCGTTAAACCTAAAATATATTAAAGTATACGTTGTAAACATAAAAAAAAAGATGGCCCTGTAGCTTTATAGAAAGAACAGATGAGCTGGAGTTATTCCAAGCCACTTTAACCCCTGGACATAATGTTTACTCACTAACTGGTGGAATACCAGCTGTTATAACACATAGCTCTGTTTCAGCACATGGGGCAAGTAAGTATTTATATAGGCCTGAAGGCTTGCTTGCAGAAAAATAGTACACAGTATAATGAGGCTAATGGAGAAATGTGAAAAATAAAAATGGCAAGATAAATTCGAGGAGATGCATGTTTATGGTGTTAAAGAATATATTCAGCAATATAACAAAGAATTAGAGATTCTATAGTTTCCATTTCCTACCTTCAATTGTCATTTAGAGAAACAGATATCCTAGGTACAGAAAAACGTAAAACTATCTGTTTCATAGAAAGAAATTTAGTCAGATTCTTTTAGTATTTTTGGCAATAATATATGTAATATTGGAATTAATTGTTGAGTGTTTGATAGAATGCATTTGTGAATCTATGTGCTGCTGGAGTTACCATCATCCCCCCTTTTTGGAAGTTGACATATGGCTTACTCAGTTTTCTTACTCGGGTTGTTTAAATTCTCTATTTTTTGCTCTGTTAATTTTGGTATGCATGATTCTAGAGGATCAATGATGAAACATTCTATCTGTTCTGGATTTAGGGTACAGATGGAAATATGCATGTGTGAGTTTGTGCATATTTCCATATGCATGGGTTCAAATCTAGCCTTAGACACTTGCTAGTTGTGTGGCCTTGGGCAAGTCACTTAACCCTGTTTGCCTCATTTTTCTCATCCATAAAATGAGCTAGAGGAGGAAATGGCAAATCTCTTTAGTTTCTTTACCAAGAAAACCCCAAATGGGTTCATGAAGAATTGGACATGACTGAAAAAACTGAACAAAATGATATACAACCATTGAGGGAATTTATTTTGCTTGACTATGAAGTTTGTTACAATCAATTTATATCTTTCTTTTCTTTTTTCCAATGAGATGGGGGGGGGGAGGGAGAATAGGGAGAGAAAATAGAATTCTTTAAATTTAAAAAATGTGTGTGTAGAAAGAATGCTACACGTAAAGAGCATTGCATTCACTTTTAGAAGAGTCCACTGTATTATTAGTTTTACTTAGCTGTTATGCTTTAACTATAAGAGAACTTTAAACAAATTGGTTTTTTTTGTTTGTTTTTGTTTTTTTTTTAAATCATGAATATTGTTGAGAAGGGGCAGCTAGGTGGTGCAATGGATAGAACATAGTCAGTCTAAAGTCAGGAGGATCTGAGATTAAATCTTTATGTCAGACACTTAACACTTCCTGGTGTGTGACCTTGGGCAAGTCACTGAACTCCAAATGCCTAACAAAATAATAATAATAATAATAACAATCAAGAGAGTTTTCATGAGGTAAGAGTAATTATAAACATTTGGAAAGTTTACATTAGTAAAGTTTAAAAGAAAAACAACAAAAATAAAATCTCAAAACAAAGCAATAAAAAACAGCATAACTGAGAGGTCCAGTGGTATTGAACTATGAATTCAGGAAGCTTCAGAACCCATAACAGTAATTGTCTTATCTTTAGGAAATCACTTAATTTTTTCTTTATTCCAGGATACGCCCTAAAATCCCAAGTCACAAAAGAAGTGTTAAACTACATTGATAGAAGAAGCTTCTCATGAGCCTCTCATAGAGAGGAGAGAAAATGAGATCAGTAGGAGGATAATCATGCTTAATAGACAAAAGGAGAAAATTTGAGAACTTGAAAGGAAAACAAGCAGTGATTGGATAAACAGAAGAACCTGGAGGGAATATGTCACAAAAAGCTTAAGAAGGAAGCAGCACAAGATCCACAGTATGAAACGCTGCTGAAAGTTCAAGGAGGCTGAGGAATAAAATCTTTGGATTTAGTAATTAGGAAGCATTGGTGACTCCAGAGAGACCAGTTTCAGTTGGGACTGAAATCATGTAGTGGTATGGTAAAGAGCGAGTGGGTAGACACGCAGAGGAGACAGAATGAATGGCTTAAAATGGTAGAATTGAATTTAAAATCTTGAATAGGAAAATGTTGAAGTTCTTTCAAATAAAACTGAATAACTCCTGTTCTTTTTCTCATGAAATGTATTGAATTCCTTTTCGGTAATACTAAATTTTTCTCTATAAGATTCCATTATGTTGTCCTTGATATACTATCATCAGCAGAATGGTATAGTGGACTGAGCATTGACCATGGAGTGACAAGATATGATTTGACTTTTAGATCTGATACTTACGAGAACAGACAAATGATACATATAAGCCTTGGTTTTCTCATTGATTCTGATCAATTCTAAATGGATAAAGATCTTTTTAAGTAATAAATTTATAATCCCTTGATCCACACTCATATTAAAAAAAAAATTGACTGTAATTCTATTTCTGCAGAGTATATCAGATCTTTGAATGTCTTTGGGTAACTAAAATAGAGACAATAGCAGAATTCTTGGAGATTCCATTAAGACAGGTTATACCAAATTTTCCTTAAATGTTGAATAATCACAAGAAGAAACACTTTGATAGAAATATACTTAAATACCCTAATAAGTCTGTGATCTTAGAATTGAGGATATTCCTTCCAATAGCATATAGCAATCCATCTGTTTCTTTTTATCTAGTGTGATTCTTATTTATATTTTCTCTTCCACAAATACTTGACAAGAATTCTACCTAGTGAGCTATCTGCCTTTAAGACTTTTGACATTTATATGTTATCTCATACTCAGAGTGATTTTTATAAAATCATACTATATAATAATCCTATATCTGTACACAATGTATAACATCTACTTACTTATTGTTTAATTTCCAGTCTTTGATAAAAGTTATGATTTTTTTTAACCTAAAATCTGACATTTCAAAATGAAATAGGACAGAGAGTTATTCATTCATTCATCTAACCATTCATTCATTTATCTCTATATATGTATATATTTTTATATATACACATTATTTATTTGCTGGCTCATTTGCTTCTTTATTTACTTATGTTTATTAATTTTAAAGCCCTCTAGACTTAGCATAGGGTCTAAAATATGGCAGACATTTTATTAAAGCATTGTTGATTGAAGTAAGAAAGGAGTGTATTCTAGGAAAGGGAGACAGCTTGGGCAAAAACAGAGAGAGGGGAGGTGGAGTGCTGAGTTCATGGAATAACAAACAGGCCAGTTTGGCAGGGAGGTAGAGTTCATTAAGGAGAATAATGTGCAATAAGCCTGGAAAGTTAAGCTGAAGTCTGATTAAGAAGAGCCTTAAATGCCAAGTTGGAAAATTTATATTTTATCCTACAGGAAATAAGAAACTTTTAAATTTTCTTGAGCAATGAAGTGACAGTCTTAGATTTATGCTTTTGGAAGATGTTTATAGGATTTGGAGTGGAGAGAGACTAGAAGCTAGCAGTCATGAAAAGGGGATTAATGATATCTGTGCAACATGGAGAAGAAAGAATTTTGTTAACATAAAAGTTTCACAAATTGTGAATTATTGATATATAAATATGAGATATTATTAGTCAATAAGTCAAAAGCATTAATTAGGTAACTACTGTATGCCAGGAATTGTGCTAAATGCTGGGGAAACAAAGAAAAGCAAAAAAACAAAAAAACAAAAAAACAAAAACAATCCTTGCTCTAAAGGATATATGTCCAGTGACAAGATATAGACTGGAGTTGATCCTGGATGCAATGGGAGATCTTGTCCTTCTTAAGCTAAGGTCTTCAACAGTCAAACTGAGTTTGCATCTATTCAGTGATTAAAGCTGGGTAGGAACTGGGGCAAAGAATCTCTTCTTTTAAGATAGTATTTTAAGGATAGATGTGACTTTACTAATTGGACAAATGGGGGTAGCTAGGTGGTGCAGTAGATTAAGCACCAGTCCTGAAGTCAGGAGAACCTGAGTTCAAATCTGGTCTCAGACAGAGAGCTGTGTAATTCTGGGCAAGTCACTTTACCCCAATTGCCTTAGCAAAATAATAATAATAATAATTTGATAAATGGGGGGAGGAATTTCAGGCAAGGGCAAGGAAGTTGGAAAGTATTAGAGACTTCTGAGGAACAATGAGTAGACCAGTCCAAATGCAGTAAAGGACTCATATAAAGGAGAAGTCGGATATAGAACTGGAAAGTTTGTTTTGGGATAGACCCTACTGGACCTTACATGCCGGGAGGAAGAGTTTGGGATTGATTCTATGGGTAAAGAAAACCATTGAAAGTTTTGAAGAAGGGAATATTGATAGATGCTAAATCTCTATACCTTACTTATTTTTTTAATTGTGGTCCAGATTTCTTAACTAGTTTCTTAAATATTTTCTTTTAGTTTCCCCTGCCTTTTTTTTCAGAACCTAAGGTAATATTATTGCTCTCTTCAGTATTTTTCAACTTGCCTTTTCTCCTGTTCTTTATTTTGCATTCATTTTCATATTCTCTCCCTTCATCCTCCTTCCTCTAAATACTTTTATCAACAACCCCATCTAAATCATTCATAACTTACTATGAATTTTAGTCAAGGTATTCCTTCTCCCTCAGGTACTTGCAGTCTAAGTCTTATATTTGATTGAATAATTAAAGACGTGACCTTCTTCAAGAAGTATAAAGCATCAGGGAGAAGACAGGGAAGAAATCTAGGAGAACTATGATAGAGTGACTTTCCTAGTATACTTCTAGTCCTACCAAATACATCAATTGGTATCTGTTTTATTGATACATTAGAACTTAACATACATTTAACAACATCTGTTATATGTTTAATGTGTTTAGATTGCTGTTATTGGCACTGGGAAACATTCATAGCTTAGAAAAGTCATCAGTCCCTGTCCTCATGGAACTTAAAATCTAATAAGAAGACTAGATGTAAATATAAATAAATTTAATAAGTCATATTACATGATAAGTACATCAAAAGAGTAAAAAAAACATACTAAGTTGGGAGGTCCTAGGGGAAAAGTCACTATTAACTGGGGACATGGGAGAAGATTTCATGGAGGAGATAGTATTGGAAGTTGGTTCAGAATTCAGCAATTAAAAATATTGAAGGAGCATATTCTAGGTAGTCATAAAGGTGTGAACAAAGGTGAGAAAGAGTGAGGCATTTTGAGGGACACAAAGAATTGTACCATTTACTAATAGAGAGTGTTGAGAAGGGTAATATGAGATAAGACTGTATAGGAAAGGGAGTAATGGAGCGAACTGAATGCTTCATTAAGATGTAAGAGTAACTTGGGATTTGCTGATCCTTTGGAAGGGGCTTCGATGAGGCTTTTAAGGGATTTTTTCCCTTATTTTTTGGCCAGATTCTTTATTTTATTGCTATGAGGAATTCACTCTGAGGACCCTAGATTCTAGAGTCTTAGAGAGTTACCTAAAACATGGAGAGTAAATTCTTTCCCCAAGATCATTGTATCAGAAACAGAACTCTAATCTGGATCTTCTTAGGCTCTGCTCAGCTTCCTATGATCTAGGTTCATTTCTCTATTCACTAAATCACATTGCCTCTTTGAAGGATTCATGGCTTCTAATGAAAATCTCAGTCCTATATACCTTCATACTTACAAACAGAGATTAAAATCACCCCATATGTTGATTATTCCTTTTGAAGATATGTTTAGTTTATGACATTTTCCTAGAGCCCAAGTTATCTATTAAAGCATTCTATAACTCTCTAATAAACCCAAAAGGCAAGAAGGAAAAGGGGAAAGGAAGGAAGCATGAAAGAGAAAAAAAATCCCTCGATTACAAACATATGGCACCCAACTTCTGCTAAAGGAATGTTGGTCATATGGTGGTGGTTGCATATATACCAGATACAAGGTTTTAATCTCTACTAGAAATCTCAGGACAGGGAAAACTTTAAGCGATATCATACTAAAGATAAAAGCTTAAATGTTCTTTTCACAATCATAATTTTCATGGTAACTTTGGCTCCTTAGGTAGAATCATTTGGGAAACATAGACCTCCCAAAATGCCTCGAATGTGACTCTAGAAAAACAATGGAAGTCCATAAGAAAGCCTTTCATGGAGCATAAGGTTTGGGGGATGATTCCTTCCATCCACATCTAGAGCAAAGTATGTAAATCTTAGGAAGTTGCTAGAAGTAAACAGAGGGTAAATGATGGGCCCAAATGATGGACTTTCTTACCATAAGTGTAAGAGAGAGGATTTAGACCCAGGTCTTCTGACTACCAAATTCAGCACCCTATCCACTAAGTTCTGTTTCTCAAATATACTCCCATGCCCATAAATCAATTCAACAGCCATTTCTTAAGTGTCTACTATAAATAAAAAAAAAAAAAAAAAGAAAACAAAGCATTGGACAAATGACTGAGTCCCACAGACTTGTTTGTAGAAACAAAGGGTTTATTGATGGGAGTTTAGACCAGGTTATTGGTATCATAAGAGTTATCCCTATAGAATGTGGACTTAGTGATAAATATAGATTTATGCAAGTAGTTAGTAGGGATGGTGCAACAAATTATCATAGGTTGTAAGAATTTAGTGTCTATTAGATGTCTACTATGATATGATTTAGTGGATAGAATTATATATTAGAACGCTAGTTTCTCTCATGCACTGACAGATGGCACACCCCCATATTACAGATGTCAAAATATCTCTGAAAACCTAATCAATGAACACTATTGGAATCAGATCATCATCACAGACCAAAATGTCTATTGCTCATATTTGTCCTGATGTAACATTGCTCTATAAAAATTTTAAAAAGAAAAAAGAACTTAAGAAAGTTTAATATATACCATGATAATAAAAACTCATAATCTCTAAGTTGTGTGAAATAAAAAGCTTTGAAAATATAAAGATCTAGAGGAGGAGATCAACATTATATGGGAACAGGATGAGGTACATACTATTCCTATTGTCTCATCTGCTGCTAGATTTTTAACCTACAGTGAGTCCATAAAGGATTACAAAACCAGTTATTTGGTCTATCTCCTCATACATGTGCGATCTTCAACAAATCATTTAATTTCCCTGGGCTTCAATTTTATCTTCTATAAAATGAAATATTTTGACTAAAGTGTCTCTGAGGTCCTCTCCTGTTCTATTTCTTGTGTATTTATATTCCTCATCACACTAGTGCTTTATTTCCTGCTGCCAGTAGGATTCTGTGTGATTGGAGTGGAGGGAAGTTATGGAAAGGAAGAAACTAGTTCCTATAGTTTCTCATTGGAAATATGTAATCTGGTGTGAAGTTCAGGATTTTTCTTAAGTAGATATATGAGAGCTGATCAGTCCATCTCTTATTCAGGAAGTCATCTTAGCAGGAAATCTTATTCTCTCTCTTTTTTTAATGTACTTGTTTCTCCCATTAAAATGTAAACCAGTTACATGTAGGAAGTGTGTAATGCTTTGTACTGTATCCTCAGTGTTGAGCACAATTCCCAGCATACAGTATATATTTAATAAATATTTGTTTTGATTGATTAATAGGGAAGAATTTTTTTCTTTATTTTTTTTCTTTTTAAAGATCATGAGAGACTTGGACATGTTTGAAGACAGTAGGAAATGAATCAAGTAAATAAAGTCTGAAAATTAGAGAAAGGGAGGGAATGATTGAGGAAAATCTGCCAAAGAAGATCATTGTTATTGGTTAACATTTATATAATGCTTTAGTATTTGGATAGAGCTTTACATGTCTTCTTTGATCCTCACACTAATCACTTAAGGTCAGTACCATTATTATCCTAATTTTACAGAACAGTAAACTGAGTGTGAAAGAGTGACTTTCCCAGAAGCACATACTTTTTGAGGCAATATTTCAAATCAGGGCTTTCTGATTTCAAGTCTCTTATTCTATCCACTATCCTAGGAGCTAGGAAATAGATGAACATGGGATTAAGGGCACAAGTTAGCAAAGAGAAGGGATTGGGAATAAAGAAGGAAGTGTAAAGAATGCTGTCAAGAAGTTGTCAAATGAAGAGGAAAAGCAGCTCTTGTTGAATATTCTCATTATTTTTAGTAAGGTAAAAAGTAATGTTCTCAACTGAGAAAGTTGGGATAGGTAGGGAAAGAAGATATACAGAAAAACTGAAGAGACCAAAGTTTGGGAATAATTTTCATCGGATATAAGATAGGACATTAGGGAAGGACAAAGGGACTGGCCTTCTACAGGGAAGGAAGCTGGATGGCATAAATGGGTGATGGATAAATGAAAGCTAAATTTATAAGTCAACAGATGAACGCATTACTTACAGATATCTTGGGGTGTTTTGTTTGTTTTTCTATTTGTAACCTGTTCTTGACCATGCTCACAGGAAACAGAGACATAGTGGAAGAGATTGATAGTCACACTGAGGTTCCTAAGTTTTGAGAGAGAACAGAAACCAGAGAAGGAGATAGTCTATCTTGTCAAGACTAATAGAAGTGTAAGTCAGGATAGGATTGCTACAGGAGTCCAACAAATGCATGTTCAGTTGTTTCAGTCATGTCTGACTCTTTGTGACCCCATTTTGGGTTTTCTTGGCAAAGATACTGGAGTAGTTTGCTATTTCTTTCTGTAGTTCACTCTTAGAGATAAGGAAACTGAGGCAAACAGGGTTACATAACTTGTCCAGGGTCACACAGCTGGTAAGTTTTTGAGGTCAGATTTTGAACTCAGATCTTCCAAAAGGAAATGGAAAGTCAATTCAGTGTCTCTGCCAAGAAAACTCCAAATGGAGTCACAAATTATTGGACATAACTGAAAAGACTAAACAACAATAAATGGTCAGTAATTGATGGAAAGTACAGGTACATACAAACATGTAATCCCAGCTACTAGAAAATCTGAGGCTGGGGGGTCCTGAAGCTTGGGGGTTCTGAGATGCAGGATGTTATACAGTTAAGATATATTTGAATATCAATGTGGAGAACCCTGGGAAAAGAGTCCTCCAGACTTGCCAATGGAAGGGTGATTGGCTTAAGTCTGCAGTATAGCTGATCAATTTAGTCAATCCCTTCCAGTCCATTTAGTCAATCCCTTAACAAATTAAATAGTATTTTTAATTGCTTACTATATGTCAGACACTGTGGCAAGCACTGGGAATAAAAGGAAAGACAAAAAACCCCTCCAAAAATCTTTGCTCTCAAGGAGCTTATAGTCTATGGGGAAGGTAACATATAAACAACTATGTATAAACCGTATTGGGGTCATCCTATAAGTAGTCCCAGCCCTTCCAGCCTGGGTGAGATGGGTCTTTTTAAAAAAGTAAAGGTACTAAGATGCAGGAATGGGGAAAATACTGGACAAATCATGGACCCATGCCCATTGAGAGATAAAGAATATAATTATTCCCTTTTACCTATTGAAAATCGCAAATTTTTTAGGAAGTTATGTGCATGTTGCTTCACTATAATATGTGAATTAAATGGGTTGGGAGAGGAAACATTACTTTTCATGCCACGGAACCATAGGCAAATCAGTCTGGCGTTCATGTGCTCTGTTCATGCTGGCAGTCAGCCAGAGTCCAGATCTCAATTAAGCAGATTAGGCCAAAGAAAGCACAGATTCAGTATGCAGGCAAATTACCAAAAATTGCTGTTATTCTAGCCTTCTAACACACTGACTTCCTAAGTATGAATTGCACCAAAATGTAAAAAAGTGGCTTGAGCATAACAAAACTTACAGTTGATTTTTGTTTATGGAATAAAATATTAACTCTACAGCTGGTATTGAAGGCCCTCTGTATTTGGGATCCAACTTACCTTTCCAGCCTTATCTCATTTTTTTTTTCCTTTCATTAATTCTACATTTCACCCAAAATTCACTATGATCTTGATTCTCTCCCTTCCTTTGTCCACTACCAACTTCTGAACAAGCTACCTCTTGAAATCTTTCTCCTTTTTCTTAAAAATTCTTTGAAAGCCCAGCTCTGATGCTGTCTCTTCCAGGAAACCTTCACTAATTGTACTTAAAAGATGTCTCTCTCTCTTTAAGTTTATTGTAGTGCTTTTGGCATCTCCTTTGAATATGTCACTTTTTTTTTTTTTTTTTTTGGACAAGACAATAGAGGTTAAGGGACTTGCCCAGCATCACACAGCCAGCAAATGTTAAGGCCAGATTTAAATTCAGGTTTTCCTGACTCCAAAGCCAGTGCTCTATCCACTAAGCCATCTAGCTGTCCCCACATTTGGCCTTTATAATATTTCTGTACATGTCATCCTCCATAGTAGTTTCTTTTTAATTCAATATTCTTATGGCTCCTTATCACTCTAGTTACCCTTCTTTGTACATGCACTTTGACAAGAACTAAATCCATGATGGATCTGTGGTTTTACTACTCCAAAGCTATATTTCAAGAAATCTTAAATAAAAACTGCACTTAAATAAAAAAAAGTTGTCCCAGCTTTTTGAAAATGATAATAATAAAATTTAAAACAAATAATTAAAGTTTAAAAATCTAGTCTTCAAACTCCAGTATAAACCCAATCATCTTGACTTTAGTCTGGACTTTGGTGACTCTGGAGAGAATGAAGCTGATGACTTTGTGCAGCTTTTTCTCACTTAAATCCAATTCATACACAAGTCAAAACATCACTCTTGTGATGAAAATGAAGGATGAACAACAATAGACCAGGGAACTCCTTCCACCAATGCAGATAGTAGTTCATGCATGACTTAGTACTTAGGCTCTAAAGAGTTACTTGGGACACATAGAGGTACTGATTCTAATTCGTGGGAATGCTATTCTTTATCCTAACACAACTAGCCTTCAGAACATGGCCTTCTAGATAGTAGGCATTTAATAAACATTGATAATAATATTGATAATTGATGGATAATAAAAATTAACATTCTTCATGTCAGTTCCATTGTCTTGAAAAGTGTTCCCTATGGTATCAACAATCCAAAATACACTTTAGAGTATCTTCATAGAAATCGGATTGGGAGCAGGGACATGTAAATATGTTTTTTGAAATTTATTATAATGAAGCTAGCACTTGCTTTGTAGAATTGTTAGCATAACCGTATGACACAATGATTTTCCCCCTTCTAAAGAAAAGCCTGAAACTCTTTTTAAATACCCCTCTGAGATCTGATCAGTGGCCCCTGAGCCCAGAGGAACTGCTCTCTGTATTGCCTGTGGAGCTATGAAGGAGACGTTATCTCTCTTGTGCTTAGACCCCCATAATTGCGTCTCTTTCTTGATTCTTACCAAATAATGAACATATCCTGCCATGGTTTCCAGAACACATGTGGAGGAAGTGGTAGCGCTGAGAGCTTAACTGGCACAAAAATTCTAACCAGATGAGGAGAAAATGTTTTGTCAAAGTAAGAGTGCTTTGAATTTTGAAGAGCACTGTATAATCTAATAAACAGCCTTCTCTGGAAGCCTTCAACTCTATCTTGAAAAGGCTATTACTTGTTATTTCAATATCATCTTGCCAATACCTCTATTTCAACATACAAAGAAAAGATTCCAAAGTTCTCCTCTCTTCCCCCTCTTTCTCTTTTTTGGCAAGAGTATAAAAGGATTTTTTTTTTTCCTAAGCAAAGCAATAAATGGCATGATTGAAAAAAAAAAAAAAACCCTTGTAAAATAGTTCTATGTTTTCAACTTTATTAAGCAGCAAACAAAAAAAATGCTTAAAAAAATCTTAGAAGCTAGTCTTGGTTTAATGGATGTTGTCTTTGTTTCTGCTCCAATATCTCATTAGTTGGGTTTAATCAGTTGACTTAGTGTAATACTCTTTGTTTTTATTTATTTTTTGTCAAATGATGTAGTAGATGAACATAACTTTGCAGACCTTAGAGTATTATATAAATGCTGACTAGGGTTATTGTTGTTGCTGTTGTTTCTGCTGCGTTCCAGGCAGTTCACAAAGTACAGGGAATTTCAAATAAGAATATCATTTTCTATCTAGGAACTCTCTAGAGAAAGACACTCAAGGTGCAGGAAAGTACATTTCTCCTGGTTTTTGTCCACAGAATTAACTGAATGGAGTGTTTGTTCTCTTTGAAATATCTGCCATGCATCCTCTAATAGTCTGATTGATCGGTCTCTGCTTGATTTGAAAAGGACCTCTTCAGGAAAAACCATAAAATATAGCAAAGTTTGATTTCAGATTCCTCTTGACTTCTTCCTTTCCTTTTCTACATCCCTCTCCACTCAGATCTCCATTGCTTTTAGGCAACTAATGTCTTGTAATTTTCAGATTCTCCCATTATATACCTCTCTGTCTGCCCAATGTTCCCAAATAATCTTACTTTTCTCCTCTTTCATCATAACCCTTATTCTCCTATTGCCCCCATTTTAGTAATTCTTAATAGGTAAGCAGATTTGTAGTCCAAAAAGCCAATAGTCTCATGAGGGGATAAGGAACATTTTGATGGGGAGCTAGGAGTTAGAAAAAGTTGACTTTTTTGGAGGGGAAGGATTTCCAGAAACCACAGATGTATTTGGTAGAATGTGTGATCAGTCGTATTTGACTGTGAGATATGAAAAATCCTAATTATTCAGAAAGGTGTCAATGTCTCTTTCCCCATAATGGGAGAAGTGCTAATGAAGTCTATTAGATTGATGATATATTTCCTACTGTAAAAAAAAAAAAAAAGCAAAAGTATACAATTCTAAATTTATATCATGTAAAAATATTTTGGATAAAATGGAGACCCTAGTTCACAGATGGCGATAAACAAGAAGACACTGTTCTATAGTTCACAATCTGAGGAATATAGTATTTCCATGATGCAGAATGCATTCATCTTGACCTTGGACCAATTTCCCACCAGCAGAGGCAGACAAATAGGAAGTGAGGAAGACACAGCTGTTGTCCAGCCAGAAGTGAAAGGAGCCAGTGAGTTCTGAGTAACTGCTGTGTAAACATTTTAAATAAAGTCTTAAGAATTTTTTTTTTTCTTTAGCACTAGGGTGTGTTCCTGGGGCTCTGTTTTTCATTTTACCCTTTCTTCCCCTTCTACTGATGATATATAGCTGTCTTTGCATTCTAGAAAGATGAAGAAGAAGAGCAGGAAGAGGAGGGCAGATGTGGGAAAGTGGATTCTTTATGCTAGGGCCTAATTTATCATGTCTTTAGTTACCTGATCAGGACAAAATTTGGGAGGGGAGAAATAGGGCTGCAAAGAAAATGGAGATCTTAAGGAAAAGATGAGAAAACCAAAATCTTTTTGGAATCTATTTACCAAAGAGTAATGGCTTTAGGAATTATGGATCACAGGATTATAGATTCAGAACAGGAAGGGACCTTAAAGGCCAGCTCACCAATCCACTTGTAATAAGAAAACTGAGGCTAGAAATAGTAAGTAGATTGTCCAAGGTTAGGTAGGTATTAAGTTGAGGAAGAAAAATTTGAACACAGGATAAATCCAGTGATCCTTTCTACTATAGCAGACTGCTTCTGAAAGTCAATCTTCACTTAATTATTCAGAGCTTTATTCTAAAACATTACAAAGTAATCCTTGAAATTTTTTTATTTTACTCTGTTTGGGAATCTCAAGATCTGTTTATTTACTATAATGATCCCGTTTTCTCCATGTTGAACTAATAATTCTTCCTTCTCCTGGGAGGATGACTGACAGTGTAAATGTTATTTTCATACTGGTTGGGCAATAGAAGTATATTTTCTAGTCACCATTTATCCTAGCTTCATAATTGCCACAAAGATGAAATTTTGATAGTCCAGCCTTAATGAAGCAGATTATATCCCATGTTCAGCTGCTATACTGTGCAAGTTGCTTCCATGTCCTTTTAAAAATTTGCCACACAAGAAATTGGAAAATGAATGAATGCTCATCAGTTGGAGAATGGCTAAATAAGTTATGATATATGAATGTTATGGAATATTATTGTTCTGTAAGAAACAACCAATAGGATGATTTCAGAGAGGCCTGAAGAAATTTACATAAACGGATGCTAAGTGAAATGAGCAGAACCAGGAGATCATTATATATGGCAACAAGAAGATTATACTATAATCAATTCTGATGGACTCTCAGCAATAATGAGATGGTTCAGTCCTGTTCCAATATCCTTGTGGGCTATCTGCACCCAGAGAGAGGACAGTGGGAACTGAGTGTGAACCACAACAGATTATTTTCACTTTTTTTGTTTTTGTTTGCTCTCATTTTGTTTTCTTTCTTGTTTATTTCTTTTTGATCTGATTTTTCTTGTACACTATGATATTTGTGGAAATATGTATAGAAGAATTGCACATGTTTAATATATATATATTGCATCACTTATCATCTGGGGAGAGGGTGGAAGAAAGAAAGGGAAAAAATTAGAACACAAGGTTTTGTAAGTATGAATATTGAAAATTATCCATGTATGTATTTTGAAAATAAAAAGCTTTAATTAAAAAATAAAAATGAATAAATTAAATATTTTAAAAATAAAAAAATGAGCAAAATTTCAAAAAATAAAAAATTGCCACCATATCTATTCAATGATCTAGAGACCTTTCCTCTCCTCCCAATATTTAGAATTTTGTATCTGTGGAGCACTCTGACTGTCTACTTGTCATCAATCATTCTCATGAATGGAAAAGTCCATCTTCTTTTTGATTATGGTTTTCCCTTTGGATTATTCCTCTTCACTGGGTACATGTTGCCGTCAGCTCACATCTATAAGAGTCTTTCCATTGTTGTTGTAGTACTTCTCATGCAGTATGGCCAAATTACCATATGGCAACACTGATAAAATGTTAGGACTGAAAAGATAGGCCTTTGCTATAATGGGAAGCTTGGGATCACTAAAAACACTTTACAATTTCCTAAAAGGAAACTAATTTGCTATCCTTCTCTTAAGCTCTGGGTTCAGCTTTTTCTCCAAATTTATTCCTGCCTTACATATTTGCATCTTACTGGACAAACTCCATTGTTTATTCATTATGTATGTTGTATTTTAGGCAATAGATATTCTTTATCCATTTGGTCTTTCTCATATGGATGGTTAGCCCAAACTCCTTTGAGTGATTATCGATTTCTTCCAGGAGTCTTTGAAATGCTTTGGGGCTTTAAGCAATCAGTACAATGTCATATGCAAAGAGGAACATGTGGAGGATCTCCCTATTTCCCGGAAATAACCCTTCCCCCTGCATTCTGTGCTGGTTCTCCTCCATCACAGAGGTAAATGCTTTGATGCACATCCATCTTTATATGTTTTTCTTCTTTGTCCTCAATTTGTATGTAATTGATTTAAAGAATTTGCATAGATGAGAGAATAGGCTTATTAGGATGATAATCAATTTTTTGTTAGAAAATAACATAAAGGAGGAAATAATAAGTGCTTTCAGAAAAAATAACCCCCAAAAGGTATGTGGATGTGCATAGGTGAAGATCTATGTAGTCAATTGGATCATTAGAACTATGATATGTAGGAATGGTGGTAAGTTCTGACAGATATACACAACTTTTAAGGATTTCAAAGAATCATAGATCCTCAGAACTGAGAGGGACCCAGGAGTATCTAGACTAACCTGTAACTGAGAATCCCAGCATAACTAATTAATGGTTATCCTATCACTAAACCAATCAACTAAAAATGTTTCCTAATTGCTTACTTGCAGGCATTGGAGATACAAAGATAAAAATAAAATAGTCCCTGTTCTCAAGAATCTTATATATTTATAGAGATAACTCTATACTTATAATAGTATACAAAACAAATTTGTACAAAATAAATGTAAGGAAATTTGATGGGGAAGGCATTTGGGAGAATTAACAAAGATAGTATTCAATGATTTGCTTAAAATAACTGGATGTACTTATTTATACCTTCCAAAAAGACAAATAATACAACAAAGAATTCCTTTGTTCAAAAACAAGGACAAAACAGTTTCCTAGAAAGAACTCCAGTTGGGTCTTTAATCAATATCAAAATAAATTAAAGCTATATATAATAAATTTTTAAAGTGTTGTTTTAACTGTGCTTTAAAGGGATTGTGAAAGACAGAAGTACTAGAGAGCACATTCCAAGTATATGGCTGAGAAGAAATGGAAGATATAAGAAATTGTTTAAAAAAAAAAGATTTCATCTGCTCAAAAGATATTATGCATATGACATAGTATGGCTATGACATGGTATTAGATATAATAATGTATGTAATATAATTATGGCATCATAGATTTAAAAGTAGAGATTTTAGAGACTTTTAGATAGAATCCTTTTATGATGAGGAAATAGAGACCCAGAGACATTGTGATTTGTCCAAAACTTCTGCAATGGGAGAAAAATGGAAAAGTGGAATGTGTATGCTTGAAGAATAACAAGAAACCAGTTTAACTGGACAGAAGAATGTGTGAAGGGGAGTAAGGACGTTAGGAAAGGAAGGTTGGTGGTCACATTATGAAGGTCTTAAGTGTCAAACTGAATGACAGGAAAGATGGTGATTATCTTTAGCAGAAGTTGGGAGTAAGAGAAAGAGTGAGTTTAGAAGAGGAAAAAAATAATTCTTTTAAGGCATATGTAATTTGTAATGCTTGTGAGATACTGGGAAAAGATCTCTAGCAGGCAGCTAGTGATGAAGAAATGGAGGGCAGAAGAGAGATAAGAACTCAAATAGAAGACTTGAGTTTGAATTTTAATCTTAAAAACTTAATAGTACTGTGATCTTGGACGAGTCATTTAATCTCTTTCATACTCAATTTTCTTATCTTTAAAATGAAAAGGGATTACTTTTTGTATTCCTAGTATTTAGTATAGGGTCTAGTACCAAATATTATATACTCACATTCAGACATATTTATGCCTATATATATATGGATATCTACTGGATCCATATCTATATGGGTACTGACATATATTAATAATACTTATTTACTGACCGACTTTTATCAGAACAATCCTAAATTGCTTTCTAAAATGGGTTCCACTGACATAATTCCATTGACAATGCACTAAAGTGTCTATCTGCTCACAACCCTTCCAACTTTGACCATTTCCATCTTTGGTCATCTTTGTCAGTTTATAGAGTGTGAGGTGATATCTTTGGCTTATTTTGATTTGCATTTTTCTTATATTAGTAATTTGGAGGAGTTAAGTGGTTGATAAAAGTTTGCTATTATTCTTTTAAGAACTGTTTGTTCATATCCTTTAATCACTCCTGGAATGGGAATGGCTTTTGATCTGATCTGTATCTACTCATTGTTTATATAGTATTGTTTTTCAATTGTCAGTTTCTTAAGGGTAATGTCTGTTGTGTTCTTGAATCTTTTGTTAGTAGTGTTCTACATGCCTTCCAGTGGCTAAGTACTACTTAATGATGAAAATAACAATTCTGATGATGGAGTTCATTTATAAAATGGGCTCTGTCAAACATCCTGCAACACCCTCTTTAGAATTCCTTGCTCTTTGTCTTTCCAGGAGAGAAAAAAAAATAAAAGAATAGAAGAAAAACGATTCAGATTCCAGTGCCCTAGTGAACGTATATCAATTTGAATTAGGAGTAAATTCCCTCCTGCTCTGAGTAATATATGGATATGCTTACATGTGACTGGATTCTTAAGGACTTGGCTGGATAATGCTTTCAAAATTTTCAACATAGTAGAGTCATGTTGAAATTATGCACCATACAAATGAATATAGTTTTCTCATATATAAGCTCTTTGAAATTTTTTAAAGTAAATTCTTCTACAAAGGGATCTATCAAATAATAAAATTTATAGTAAAAACAAAAAAAAACTTTTAAAACTATAATTTCTTATTCTTCAGATATGTCTTTATTTCTTAAGTTGAATTAATAAAAAAAAAACCAATAGTTTGTGCTAAGCATCTTAAGGAAAATGATAATTAAGGTTGTTTAGTCATATTAATGCTTACAAAATAGATCTTTTTGAGACTGCTCTCAGTCCTTTGATACTTTTTAAAAATGACAACTTGCTTGTTTTTGTTATCTTACTAATTGGTTACCTTTTCCAAAAGTCTTGTCTGCCTTTTATTGAACTCCACCTTCAATTTAAGCTTTTTTCATTCTAGTTCTTTTTTGTGTCTAGTGATTCACTAGGTGGTCTTTTCTGTTCCAGGCTTACTGCCATTGAAAGACTAGACATGTTGAAATCAGAACAAGTTGACTTTGGATGAGTTTGGATAATCTCATAGAATTTTAAAGCTGGAAACTGTTTTAAAGTTCATCTAAGGGTTACTTCTATCCCAGGTCCTGGGAAAAATTTGACTTCCAGGCCAGAATCTCAGAGTTTAAAAGGATCTCAGAAATCATCTAATCTAACCTATGACTGAATAAGAATACCCTGTTTAGCATCCTGACAGATGGTCAATAAGCTTCCAGCTAAACATGTCTAGTGTCGGTGAACTCTTCACTATCAGGGGGCTTCACGTATTACCTTGAATAATTTAGCATAGTAGGAAATCTTTTCTTATATCAATCTCTCTGAAACTTCTTTCAAGGACTCACTATCATATCACTTTGATTGTTGTATCATGACCTTGTAGACTGGGTTTATTAATTGGGGTCTTGCCAACTTTGTTTAGTACAAACTAACCCCAATATTTACCTCATTTTCCACAAACCACACATATTTTGGTCATTCTGTCTTGTTTCTTCATGACTAACTCTTACCCTCAACCCCAACTCTTCACACCTAAATACCCTAATCTTTACTCCAATACTTTTGGGATTCAGAGATTGTTTGTCAGTCTTCCTAGAAACTAGAAATTTATTCTGCTTCCCAGCTCCTATGGTTATTTCTTCATTATCTGCCATAGCACTTGAATTATGTTATTCTCTGTCTCTCTCAGGAGATTTCCTTGAAAACCAAGCCTGTATCTGCCCTGATTCAAATCTCCTACTTATTCACCACTTGGAATTGTATCCCTTTGATTTTCTAGATATTAGGTCAGACTGTCTCATAGTATCTGTACTTAGACTTCTCCATTTTGTTGGTCTCACTTTAGTAGGTTAATTTTGCATCTGGAATCTAGTTATCCTTCATCTGGCCTTTCTAGTACTCTGGAAGGAAGTATTCTTCCCTCATTTTTGTTTGTGTCTTTTTAAAACTTAAGCTTTCCAGAGTATTCCCATTATACATATCAGTTCCTTCTTTCTGAATCAGAATAATTCATGGGCAGAGGAATTTTGTAGAGAAGAAGAAAAAATTGAAATAGAATCTCAAGTTGTTGATTCAGCTTCTGGTTTCTGAGAGGGAAAACTAAAGAAGAAGGATTAGGATTAAAAATTTAGGGAGGTTAGTGAATGAACAAATGTCATATGGAGAAAGAAAGGAAGGAAAAGGCCAAATGTGTACTTTAAGTACTTTCACCTCACATATCTGAGACTCTTCCAGAAAAGGAGGAAGGTGGATTCCTTGAGGAGGAAAAAACTGATTATTCATCAAAAAATGATATAATAGATTCACAGAAGCTGAAAGATTGGAAAACATTGAATAAAGTCCAGAGGAAAAAATGAAGAGTAGTGTTGGTTGGTGATTTCTTGCTCAGGGGTGCCAAGGCAGACATTTATGACCTGATAACAGTTAATAGTGAGGTCTGTGAGTGCAAGTGTTACAAGAGAAAATCTTCCAGGACTGATGAAAGAATGATACTTATTCTCCTTGGGTAGTTCATGTGGACTTGAATGATATTGCTAGAAGTAATCTAAGTATTACCAATTATCAAATCATGGAGGCATGAAAATGAAGGCAATAGGTTTCTCTTTTCCTTGCTGCGGTCCATTGAAGACAAACTGAATTGGGAAGTGAACAGCTGGCGATGAAGGGTTATCTGAGAATGGTATTTGGATTTCTGGACCGTGGTTTCAGACAGGATGATATATGCTTGGGTAGCGATGGAATATTCATGACCAAAACATTTTGGCAAGACAAGCTCTTCCTCTGTTCTCTGAACTTTCTCCACTGTGCCCCATAAACTTCATTATCCTGGAAGTTCACTCCAGCCCTGGAATTCACATATTGGAAGTATCCTCTGTTCCAGCAGCCTCTTCCCATGTATGTATGTGTATCTATCTATCTATCTATCTATCTATCTATATACACATATGTATATATATATATATATATATATATATATGTATCTATATCTATATCTCTACATATGTATTTATATCTATATATATATATCTGTTTAGTATAAAATATTCACAAGCATCTTTTTTTTAAATCCATTTATGTGATTCATCAATACAGGAAAGTACTGGTAAGGAAACTTCTTCTAACATTTGACAACTGTTTTCTACCTTCTGGTCTTAGAAAATTATTTGAGGAACCAAGGAGCCAAGCGATCTGCCCATAATCAGATAGTCTTCACTGGCACCCTCACTGAAAATGGTCTCTTTTCAAATTTTTCATAGAAGTTTATGTGACTTTCTCTTTGCATTAAGTTCACTCCACTTTTTTATCAGCCTTACCTCCTATAACTCTCTATTTGTTCTGAATTCTTGAAATATAATCTTTGTCTTTACATTTCTTTGCTTGGAATACTTTCTACCCTAGGTGATTTTCCTCCTCCTCCTCCTCTTCTTCCTCCTCCTCTTCTTTTTCCTCTTCCTCCTCTTCCTTCTCTTCCTCCTCCTCCTCTTTTTCCTCTTCCTCTTCTTCCTCCTCCTCCTTCTCCTTCTCTTCCTCTTCCTCCTCCTCCTCTTCTTCCTCCTCTTTTTCTTCCTCTTCCTCCTCCTCTTCCTCCTCCTCCTTCTTCTTTCTTCTTTCTTTCTTCTTCTTTTTCTTTCTTCTTCTTCTCTGTCCCTGTCTGTCTCTCTGCCATAGAAGTAGGAGTAGAGATAAGATTATCCTGAGCTTACATGAGCTTAGCTCATTCATGGGAAGATGAGCACCCTACAAAGTTAAAAGTTACCTCTGGTCAACAATCATGATCTTATGGTTGAAAAGATTATACCAGGTACACTGAAATCCCTTCCAAGTCTGAGTTGTTGTGAACAATTAGTAAATCAGAGAAGACACAGAATCACAGAATTTGAAAGGTGTAAATAGCCTCACTGACCATTGTGGAATATAAATATCTAATTTTATACTTCTTCTGCTCTCTATTTTTCCATGATATGGCTTAGATCTTATGTAACAAGGAAAAGGGACTTTCTTGGATATAGAAAAGCAGAGATCATCAAGTTGTAATCTACTTGTGTTTTCCAAATTGACATTAGATCAACTTCTCTTTTGGAACTAAATAGTGAGTTACAAAAAGAAGATACAGTGATGCCTAGAGATTTTAAATTTCTAGAGAGTATGTGAATAGAGTGTCTATATCTGATAGTTCTTAAATCTATTTTAAACAATACATATTCTGTGTTTAACTTTTTTTGTGTATATTTAATTTTTACTTGCTTAAATAATTGCCACCAAAATGAAAAATAGCTGTGAAAAGATCAGATGGAATTCATTTGAAGATAAATAGTTTTAAGGAGTGAAGTAGATTTCTTGGCCAATGCTAGAGGTTCAGAAAGAATATGGAAAAATTGGGTACTGTCATTTAACTATATGTCTATTCTTAGAGGTCACATGGCTCTAAGATCAAATCTTAGAGATCATTTGAAGATTGGCTGAATAAGTTATGGTATATGAATGTAATGAAATATTATTGTCCTATAAGAAATGATGAACAGGCTGATTTCAGAAAAACCTAGAAATACTTACATGAACTGATACTAAGTGAAGTGAATAGAAAAAAAAAAAAAACACCCTTATACATATTAACAATAAGCCTATGTGATCAATTGTGATGAACTTGACTCTTTTTAACAATGAGGTGATTCAAGCAGTTCCAAATAGACTTGTGATGCAAAGAGTCATCTTCACCCAGAGAGAGAGAGAGAGAGAGAGAATTATGGAGACTAAACGTGGATCAAAGCATAGTATTTTACCTTTTTTTTTCCTTTGGATCTGATTTTTATTGAGAGTATAACAAATGTGAAAAAATGTTTAGAATTGCACATGTTTAATCTACATTGGATTACTTCCTGTCTAGGGGAGGGGGAAAGAGGAAGTGAGAGAGGGAGAAAATTTTGGCACACAAAGTTTTGCAAAGGTGAATGCTAAAAATTAACCGCATATATTTTAAAAAATAAAAAGCTA
The DNA here is from genome assembly GCF_016432865.1 of Antechinus flavipes. Taxonomy (NCBI): domain Eukaryota; kingdom Metazoa; phylum Chordata; class Mammalia; order Dasyuromorphia; family Dasyuridae; genus Antechinus; species Antechinus flavipes. The sequence goes on along the minus strand of NC_067398.1, from coordinate 226,495,367 downwards.
TTATTATTAATATTTTAAAAAACCTGTCATCATCCTTTAGAAGTGTTCGTTTATTTACATTCTTTAAAAAATGTTTTTCAAAAATGAATATATGACTAAGCATGGTCATTTCAAGATGTTCATTTAAAGTTGTTGTAAATGTTTTTAGTGTCTTTTTATTTTTTCATCTTTCATTTAATAGCTTTTAACTACTAAATGGCATGACTTGACATGGTTTATTTTGATATGGTTTTTACATCAGTAGGTCAAGATATGTTTTTTATCCTTAAAAATGCTAATAACCAAGAATAATATTTTTGCCTTCTTGAATTTCCTTTTTTTTTTTTTTTTCTGTCATCAATAGAAGAACATCTAGGTGGCACAGTGTATAGAGTGCCAAGCATGGAGTCAGGAAGATTCATCTTTATGAGTTCAATCTGGCCTTACAAGTTGTTGACACAAATGAAAACCCTTAAAGACAGAGTTTCTAGGTACTTATTAATCAATTTATTAATTAAATTAGCTGACAATCAATAAATTGGTAGTTAGTGGTTTTCCTTGCTAATCCAAGATGCCAAAGGAGATCCTAAATTACTTTACATCTCTTCTGAAAGGAAACTCCATTGATAAGTAAAAATCAATCTTGATTGGTGGACATTTAATGAGAAGGTGAACTAAAAGTCTTCAGCTCTTCCTGTTGAGAATATGGTTTGATTTTCAGCCTCAAGATTACCCTGGGCAAGGGTAAACTCTCCATATGGACCTCTCTAATTAGTTTTCTCTAATGGACCTAATGGAGGGGACCAAGGACAGAGGTTTCTTCCTCCAGATAAAGGCTCAAACTGACTTCATTCTGTTTATCCTCCCAACTCTGTTTAAACTCTAAATTAGGTCTCCCAGTTGGGTGGGGTTCTATCCAACTAATAGCATGTGCCTTGAGGGCTAGGAGCAAATCCCATTACTCAGTCATGCCTTTCACAGGCTAACTGACCTTTTCAGAAGATAGGTTTTTTAATAGAAATATGAGGGAATAAAGGGTCACAAATTAATAATTAGTTAATAGTAAAATAATAATTTGTCTCACTGTTTCACTCTGGGCAAGTCACTTAATCTTGTTTGCCTCAGTTCTTAATTTATAAAGTGAACTGGAGAAGCAAATGTTAAACCACTCCAGTTTCTCTGCCAAGAAAACTCCAAATGGGTCATGACGAGTTGGACATGACTAAATAAATGACTGAACAACAACAAAAGTGATCATTTCAAGAGTTTTGTTTAAAGTTGTTGCAAATGTAATATCTTTTCTTTTTTTTTTTTTCATCTTTCTTTTAATAGGATATTGATTGTAGCCTATAATTACCAAATATTTGATTTTGGTTGGCTTCTAATCAATAATCAGTTCTCTGCTAAATATCAATTTATAATAATTTGGGAGTAGAAAGGAAGTAATGTTGTTTAAAGTTCAATGTCCATGATCTTCTGGACTTCTTACTGGAATTACTGCATTCTTGATTTACAGGCATGTGGTTTCAAAGTGATCCACAAGTATTATTTAGACCTTTTCTGTTTTTCAAATCTGAGTCACTTTTTCCAACACAGATCTTGCCATCTTCTATGACCACTTTCATGTTAAAATAATCAAATATTAATATTGACTTGATTTAGAGTGTCTTGTCAAGATCCTCCTAGAATTTCTCCACCCTCTATAGCAGATATTGAGATCTATAAATATTTTCATAGTGATCTCTTTCTTTTTACTCATAATATGAATGGCAAGATAGGATTACCAAGTATCTCTTGTAGTTGTGTTTCTTGTTATTGAGTCACATTTCAGACTCATCATGACTCACTTTAACTTTCCAGCAAAGGTACTGGAATGGTTTGCCATTTACTTTTCTGGTGTGTTTTATAAATGAGGAACAGAGGCAAATAGAGTTAGGTGAATTTCCCAGGGTTACATAGGTAGTAAAAGTCTTAAACCAGATTTGAACTCATAAAGATGAATTTTCTTGATTGTAAATCCAGTGCTCTACCCACTGTGCCACCTACATATCTCCATAGTTAATTGTCATAACAATTCAAGATAACTGCTGCAAATGGTTTCAGCATAAAGAAGTATAGAGAAAAAAAGTGAAAGGGAGAGAGGGGGAAGAGAGAGAGCAGGAAAGGGAGAGGGAGAGGGAAAGAGAGAGGGAGAAAAGAAGTAGAGGAATAAAGAGAGAGGGAGGAGAGGAAGAAAGGGAGAAGGGGAGAGAGAAAGAGAGAAGGAAAGGGAGAAGGAAAGAGGAAGAAAGGGAGAGGGAGAAAGAGGGAAAAAGGAAGAAAGGGAGAGGGAGAAAGAAAGGGAGGAGAGGGAGAAAGAAAGGGAGGAGAGGGAGAAAGAAAGGGAGGAGAGGGAGAAAGAGAGGGAGGAGAGGGAGAGAGAGGAAGGAAAGGAGGGATGTGCTTGGTGAATCATGGTCATGGAGAAAGTGGGATTTCTGTAGATAGTTGCTTGGGGAAAAGTTGCCTATTAATAAGTCACCATCATTCAGAAAACCCAAGGGTTGACCAAAAGGCCTAAGAGGATTCTCAGATTTCTCAGCCTGTTGTGAAGGCACCAGAGCAAAATTTAGGGGGTATTCCTATAGTGTTAGAAACAGCATGGCTTAGGATAGGGAGCTATTCTCAAAACTGGGAAGACCTGGGGTTCAGAATTTGCATCTGATATATTTGTTTCTGACTGGGTGAATCTAAGCAAATCACTGAACTTTCCAGTATTCTAGGAAACTCTAAGACTATCAGGAATTTCAGAAAAGGTGATGGACTGGATGAGTTGAGTACTGGTGGCTCTCCTGCCTTTATCACTTCTCAATCTAAAGACTAAGGTCCATCCAGAGATCCTCCAGAAAGCTAGCCTGGACACTACAATATATGTTAGGGGCCGATGGTGAGCACCTATTTCCATTTATCCACTTAAAATTTATTGACTTTTACAAATACACATTCACTTAAGAGATAAAGCAAGAAAAACATACTGGTGTGGTTTGTCTTTTCCTTCTCTAGCTCATTTTACAGATTAGGAAACTGAGGCAAACAGGATTAATTGACTGGCCCAGTAAGTAAGTATCTGAGACCAATTTTGAACTGACTCAGTCACAGGACAATATACAAATAATTATGTATAAACATGCTATATAAAGGGTAAATTAGAGATAAAGAATAGAGGGAAGGCATTCATATTAAGGGAAATAAGAGAAGGCTTCCTGTAGAAGGTAAGAGTTTTGTTGAGACTTGAATTGATAACTCCCCTCCCCCTCCAGATTCAACAGCCCCTCCAAAAGGGAGGGTTGAAGATGATTCAAGATCTTCTGAAGATGCTGACAATTCCATCTACATAACCAATGGAAAAGAAAGCTACTTCCAACCATGTGATAAGCCAACCAGAACTAATTACAAAATGTCAATGAATGCTCCAGTGATTCCAGTTTTCCAGAAAGTAGCTCTCTAGCATCTGCTACATGGAGACACCATTTTAGTAAACTAGAGGAGCCCTCATAGGCTATATACCCTTATCACACTTGTGAAGCACTTTGAAAACTTTAAAGCTCTTTTGTGTATGCTTTTTGTTGTGACTGTTTAATTATTTTTCATTTCTGTCTGACTCTTCACAACCCCATTTGGGTGTTTTGTTTATTTTTTTAGCAAAGATGCTAGAATGGTTTGCCATTTCCTTCTCAAACTTATTTTTCAGATTAGGAAATTGAAATAAACAGGATTAAATAACTTGGCCAGAATCACACAAGTTGTAAGTCCCTGAGGTCAGATTTGAACTCCAGAAGATGAATTTTTCTGACTTCAGAGCTGGCATTTTACTTCACGACCTAGTTGCCCCTCTATATATTTTTGTTATCACTATTATTTACTGTCTGTTGCTTTTATCTCAATACCTCGGAGCTACTTCCCTGAAATCCTCCTGTCTTGTCATAGCATGGAGATAACTTTCAGATCTCAAATGGATCTGAGAATGAAAAGCAATTATTACCAAGTTGGAAATGCCCAAGTAAATGCCTTTCTGTGGCTTTTATACTTGTCATTTGAGGAGAAGCTTGTCTAAGTGGAATGGCTCATCTCTAGTTGTTGTTTACCAAATAATGGCTTTTTTTTTTTTTTTTTGACCTCAGCAAATAAAGCATGAAGAGCATCCACTAAAATGTGTAGGTGACTCAATCACTTGTTGCTGGGCGTGTTCCCATAGTTTATACTACTGGTTATTGAAAATGTGAAAGAAGTTTCTCTGGACATGTTTTAAAATATTATTGTTATTATTAATAAAATAAAAATATTAAAATAGATAAATTAAAAATATATTAAAATAAAAAAATTAAATACATGGTCTGGATTTTTCTTGCATGCCCAAATGAGGGAGGCTGCAGCTTAGGGATCACTTCGCACAAATAAAGAGATATGTGTACAAGCAATAATGACAAAAATTAAGGAGAATAAAGGTCAGAACAAAGTTAGAACAAATAGCAAGCTAGCAATTCTGAATGGAGAAACACCAAATAAAAGACACCCCTAGTTAACATATCCTGAGATGAACCTGACTCTAAAAGATCTCCAACTTGGCTGATGGATGCTTATAAACTTCTATGAGAGTAACAAATTTTCCTAGAACATTGATGGCAAGAAAGTCCTAGTGAGTAAGTGGGCAGAATTGTCTTTTTAGTTAAATTAATGTTCAGTGGAGAGAGTGCTGAGTTTAGAATCAGGAACATTTAAGTTCAAAACCAGTCTTAGATACTAGCTGTGTGATCCTGAGCAAGTCATTTAAAAAAAAAAAAAAAAAAGACCCTCTGCTTCAGTTTTCTCAGTTATAAAATGAGATAATGATATCACTTATCTTCCAGGGTTGCTTTAAGAATCAAATAATACAATGTTTGTAAAAATTTTAAGCACAAAATAGCATTGTATACCTATAGTGGGAGAAGATGAAATAATAGTCAAGCTTTTGTGGTTGGAAGCCACAGAATTAAGCCTTTCTAGAAATAGGTTTAGAGGAAGGCAAGACCAATAAATAAAGATAAACCATATTTAGAGGATTGTAGAGCAGTAGAAATGCTGCCAGAATAGGACTGGACAGACCAGCTGGTCAGAGTGAACTGTTAAATTTTCAATGTTAAGTACGGACATCTTAGACATTGGCAAATATTACAAGTCATGGTTTGATTTTTTAAAATAGATTTAAGAAAATGATAAAGAAAGTATTAATAATGATGATTAAATTTGAAAATGTGTTTTGAGTAATATTTCTTCCTCAGGTCAGCTGTATATTAAATATTTACCAGCATATCACTGGGAGGAGGCTCAAGATATCTAAATTCCCACTCCTTGGTTCTGCTACCTGACTAACCAATATGATTTTAGGCAAGTAATTTTTTTTCATCCAAAAATGAAGGTGTTGGATTGGACAAGCTCTAAGTTTCTGCCTGTCTTGAAACTGCTGGTTTAAAGCAAGTATTTCCCTTTAGCTATAATCTATTTTCCCTTCCATTAATAGACTAGTTGTTTTTCTGATCATTTCCCTATGGACAGTTTCTTCTCCATTTCAGGCTATACCTTTGATTTTTTTTCTCTTCTCAATACAAAGTAAAACAAGATGATATTTTCAAATGAGAGTTATTGAAAAGATATTTTTAACTACAAATATTGGTGTTGGGGAAAAGAAATATGGATTTTTGACACATACACTTTCAAGAAGGGCTTGGAATAATTCAATAATGAAATAAATGTTGGCTCCAAAAGTAATCCACAGGAAATTAAGATTAGGCATACACATTGAAATAAAAATTCTCTAAATCCAGTCAAAGGCTTCATCAGAAAGCCAACATTTCTTAAGCATTTTCAATGTTTCAAATCATTCTTCAGTCAGGCAATCCTAAAGTAGGAGGAAAAAAACAAACCAAAACAAAATAAAACCTAAGCGTTTGATTACTGTTATGGCCTACCTCTTATGGCCAGACCATGCAAATTGTTAACTTCTTTAGCGATCCAAAACAATTTAAAAAACAATTCCTTTATATCTTGTACAAAAATCTTCAGAACTTCATATGAAAGTAAGCATTTTTTAAAAATGGGAGTTTGGACACAACTGATACTTTTTGGGAATGCTAGTACTTGATCAGTAGGAAAGGATTCTTTAGAACTAAATTGCTTGGGGGCAAAGCTTAAGTGTGCTAAAGGTTGTGTGCCTAAAGGATTCTGGACAAGGTCTCACGTGGCAATGATTTCCTTCCTCAAAGAGACCAGAAATAATTACCTTCATTTGTGGGCCCTCACCAATTCCCCCCCCCCCCCCGCACCCCCCTAAAAAAATCTTTACTTTTTTTTTAAAAGGAAATAAATTAAATGTTAGTGAAAATTTTTGAGTGACTTATTATTTATTGTTGTATGTTTCAGAAGCTACATACAATCATTTAATACTTTTCGGAAAGGATTTCAGAACAAAGTAAAATTGCTTTGATGACTTAATATGCTGTTAGTCAGTCATGTGTAACTTATTGTGAATCCATTTGGGATTTTCTTGTTAAAGATATTGAAATAGTTTGCCATTTCCTTTTCCAGCTCATTTCCTCATAGATGAGGAAAATGAGTTAAAGTGACTAGCCTAGAGTCACACAACTGTAAGTGTCTGAGGCCAATTTTGAACTTAGGAAGATGAGTCTTTCTGACTTTAGGCCTGGTATTCTGCCCACTGTGCCACCTTGCTGCTGCTGACCAATTTTCAAAGAAGGTGTAACTTCAGTGCAAAATGCAATCTTTGCCATGGACAACTTAAAAGTTTTTCTTTTATATATTATTTAAGAACCCAAAGGATTTTTTTGTTTCATTTAGGATGGATCTTAGCATTTTAGAGTTCAAGGAAACTTTAAAAAGAATGTCAACTTCCTATTTTTATAAGAGTGGAAATCAAGGGCCCAGAGAAATGGAGCAACTATAAAATGGTAAAGTTAGAATTTGAATATGTCTTGTATGCAGCTGAAAAAAAAATCTAGTGATCTTTCTCTTGTCCTATAAACCCCTCTTTTTCCATGTCTTCTTGCTTGAGGGCCCAAGCAAAATCCTTGCTTGATTTTGACTTGGAGAGGAGTCTGGTTTATAAAGAGATGTGAAAGGTTATCCATTTCGATGTTTCCGACAATCTGAAATGCCAAAATGGTAATAAACACATTTGTTAACACTGCTTCCCCTACAATTTCCACTATAACTTTCATACTTATTAGCTTTGTTCTTTGTGGAATTAAAAAACAAAATCATTGTGGAATCTTTTTTTAACCTTCATGCACAGGATAGAATTAAATTCAGATGCCTGAGACAGAAATAAAAGAGAATAAAGCAAACTATTGACTATAACATCAACCTTATTTTTTGTACTTCTCCCCATAGTTTGTTTTGTTGTTGCTGAATGTTTGTGTTCACATGTTTTTAATGTATTTTTGATTTTTTAGGTTCTTCCAATTCTATCTTTTACTGTTGGGATTGGTAAATCTTAACAATAAGTAAGTCCTATGTTCTAGAAAACAAAAGGTAGTCTGTTTCCCACTGATAAGTTAGTTGTTTTAGCACCTGTAAATCTGTTTTGCATTTCATTTAACCCTTCACTTAGGGTTGATAACAGGAACAGAAAATAGGCTCTGACAGCATGTTGTGATTTTACAGTATACAGGGGTAAAAGCAGGCTTAATTGCAAGCACATGGCTTTTAAGAGTGAAACTTTTATATTTAGCTCCAAGTAACTGAGCTAGTCTAATTCAAACATATTTCATCAGCAGTTGCTAATGTTTAAGACATTGATTATTTTTTGTTTTTGTTTTTGTTTTTCTTCCTCGATCTGGACAAGATGGGAACAGTTCAGTTTGTTTTTGGAAAAGCAACGTTTTTGAAACTGGGAAATAGTATTCTTCCCATCCCCCATCCCAAGCCTTCCACCCCTCCTTTCCCCCCACTTCCCAAGAGGTGTTTTTGCTAAGCTGTTCCAACTAAAAAACCTGTTGGAATACTAAACAATGGCCCCTGTTGCTAGAGTTGAGCAGAGAGGCAATTTCAGTGGTGTCTAGTTTCAGCCCAGAATACTAAGGTCATAATTTTAGGCCATAGATGGTTCTTCCAGATGTCTTTGGTCAAGTTAATCACAGTTTGCCTGAAGGGTGAGCTTTCAGGTAATCCATCATAGCGTAATTGTAAATCAATAACTCCTTCCAGCCCAAGGAGCAGCACGGTTTGTGTTCACTCTAAAACCCCGGAAAGAAGTGGCAACAGAAGCTGAATGTGTAGCAGGGATGTTCCATCTTTGACATTAGCCCAAAGAAACCCATTAGAATTGGTGCTTTTAGTACAGCTAAAGTAAGTTTAATGCAAAATATTATTATAAGTTCTTAGACTACTTAAAATAAAAAAAGGAAAGAAAAAAAAAAAAAAAACCAGTGGCGTCAGCAGGATGCTGTTGATTGTTTTGCAAGACTGTGAAACCTGACTCTGTGGAAGGGTCATTTCCCAATCCAAATTTTTCATCTCAGAGGGCAAGGACCTGACACTTGTGTTGAAGTCTTCCCTGATCCCCAAACATTTAGAAAATGCTGTGGTTGATGCTTTTGTTACCTGCCAAAGGGAGAAAAGAAGCAGGCTCTTCCCTTATTTCCCAGGCTTGTTTTCCTAACCTTCTCCCTGTCCCCATTAGAACCCCAATGGTAACGTTAGTATTCCATAGAAACCAAGCCTAAAGACAATCATCCTCTGATACAGTTTGAATTCCCACACAGTTTAGATGTTGTTGGGACCGTGATTACAGCCTGATATCGAAGGCTTCCTTTGCAAAGATCATCTCAGACCTATTCCCTAGGACTTTGTGGCTAGCTTTGGAACAAATCACACTGTGGTCTTTTTCCAGCTTTAAACAAATTTACTAAGTAGTATTTGAAGACTTTTGGCTTTAAATAGAAGCTGGTCCTGATGCCCCTACATCAAACACTTCCCCTGTACAAAACAAACAAAAAACATAGAAAAGATATGTGTGTATGTATGTGTACGCATGTGTATGTATGTATCTACATATGTATATATAAATATATCCTTTCTTAACTTGGGGATGAGAGGGGATAAAAGGGGGGGAGGAATAAATTTTAAAAAGATGAGCAGCAGAGAACAAAAGAATAATTTACAAGATGGACAAAGAAGATGGACACTCATGAATATAATTTCTTCTATTAATATCTCTCTATATATACATATATATATACATATCTATCTATGTATATATACTTTCTTGAACTGGTATTTCTTGTTATATATTTTGAATTCTCCCTGATATTTTGATATTTAACAATGTTCTTGTTTTGTTTCATTTAGTTTTGTGCTCCTTTTGTTTTTATTTTTTCTTATTCTGTTTCTTTAAATAAAAAAGACAACAATTTAAAACAACCTAATTTACAACATCATAATATTATATGTATAATATAACATTATATAATATGATACGATATGTATAATACAATATAATATAACTATGTCTACTTAAAGACATGTCTTTGTCCAGAGGAAAGAAGGGATATATATTATTTGTTTTCCAAGATAAAGATCGGTTATTAAAATTACTCAGAGTTTGACTACATTTTAGTATATGTTAGTTTACTCATGTATATTGTTTTCTTGATTCTGCTTCATTGATATTGTACTACTTTGTATGAGTCCCACTATAGCAATCTTAATTTTTTATTTTTGTCACTTTTTCAATAACAACTAACATTTAGAATTTTGTAAATCTTTTTATATATGTGATCTTATAACCAATTATGTTGAGAGTCAAGCAAACTAGTTACATTAAAAATAATAAATTTCTGTATAAGAATTTGAACTCAGGTCTTCCTAAGTTCCCTGTCCCCTGTACCTCTGAGCTGCCAGTACAATAATATTCCACTATATTCATTCAACTATTACCTAATTAATTCAATAAGCATTTATGTAAAAGGCCTAGTTATTTGTTCCCAGGGAAACAAAGAAAAAAATATCCTTGAGCCCAAAACCCTTGTGGGAACAAACAACATGAATCCAATTAAATTAATACAAAATATTTTCTAGGATGAGAAAAGAGCTTTAACCAAATAGCCCTTGCATATGAGATGGCACTTAAATTTATCCTTATAGGGGGTGGTGGTAGAGGCTGCCAGAAGTAGAAGGGATAGCTAATGCTCAGAAGTAAGAAGTGGTCCATATAGAATCAAAGAATCATAAAATATCATAGTTAGTAGGGCTCAGTATGATGTTGACTCAGTTCAGCCCATACAATAATAATAATAATTAGCATTTATATACTATTTTAAGAATTACACAATTTTCTTATTTTGTCTTCACAATAACCCCGGGATGTAGGTGCTATTATTACTCACTTTTTACAGATGAAGAAACTGAGATTGATAAAGCCTAAGTGAATTGTCCAGGGTTGTACAGCCATTCAGTATCTAAGACTGGATTTGAATTCAAGTCTCCCTGACTCCAGTCTCAACACTCTATCCATTCTACTCCCTACCTATTTGAAAAGAAATAATTTCAACCTTGCTATAGTAGCATCCATAACAAATGGTCATCCAACATTTGCTTGAAGACCTCTAGTGATGAGGAATCTGCTCTGTTTCCTTACAGTAGAAACTCATTCCATTCTTAGACGGCTCTAATTACTAGTAAATTTTTCTTTATACCAAACCTAAATCAGCCTCTCTTCCACCTCTACACATTCCTCCTAATTCTTTAGCCATGAAGATCTTATCTAATCCCTTTTCCCATTTGATAGTGTTTTAGTTACTTACAAGGCACTCATTTTCTTTCCAATGTTTGTCTAATGCAAAAAGTGCTTTTATGGAGATTTTAGTCAGCTAGTTGCACAGGGGATAGATAGAGTGCTGGGCCTGGAGACAGGAAAATTCAACTTTCTGAATTTAAATTTGGCCTCAGACATTTACTTGCTGTGTGACTCTGGATAAGTCATTTAACTTTAGTTGCTTCAGTTTTCTCATTTGTAAAATAATTTTGAGAAGGAAATGGTAAACTGTAATGGGCTGAGGCTTGAGTTGATGCACTGAGATCCCAAGCACATGAGGCTAAATAGTAATTGGACCATAATCTATTAATATATAAGCTTGGAGAAAGAATGGCCCCGCCCACTCTTTGTGCAAGTCCTGATGTGTTGCATAGGAAATGACGATTTTGGTGGGTGGAGGCAGGGGAGTGGAAAAGGAAGGGAAAGGAGAGACTTTTGGGATTGCCATTGCCACGGTTTGCTCAGCTCGGATCGCTCTCTGTTAGCTGGCTTCCTGTCGCAGCTGCCCATATTGCTATCGCAATCTTTCTTGCCTATATTTGCTATCGCAATTCTTATTCATTTCTTCACTTCAATAAATATTGAAGATTTTCCCCTTAACCTGAATTCCTGACTCCGGCTGATTTTAAATACGCGGTCATTACAGTAAACTGCTCCAATAACTTTGTCAAGAAATCCTTCTTGGGGTCACAAAGAGTTGGACATGAATGAACAATGACATGAAAATTTTGGTAATTATAGGGCCCTTTTTTTCCTTTGCCTCTTCCCTCATCTTTTTCATATGAATTAAATCTGATTAAAAAAAAATCAACAATGATATTTCCCACATTTTAGAATCTGTAAAGACCTTTATATATATACATATGTATGTGTATATGTGTGTATGTATATAATCTGTTTTCTCATATTATTCCTGAAAAATATCTTCTGCAAGAATTATTATAGCCATTTTAGACATGAGAAAATAATCTCAGAGTTTAAGTAACTTATCTATGTTACTGCTATATATGTCAAAGGTTTGTAATTATTTTGGCCAAACAACCCCAAGAAAGTACAGGTGTTCCACCAGGCAGAACTGTGCTATTCATAGGCAGATTCACTGATTACATCAAATAAAAAGATTTTGATCGCTGCCCATAAATTTACTTCCCTAGACATAGATCATGAGGCTGATACATATATTGCCAAAGGTAGCACAGTGGAAAGAACAGAATTTTCACCGTGGGTGATAGATTGTAAAAACATGGTGCTGGTGTGTATTGTGTTCAAGGAAAGGCAAAGAATCTAATGGTACTCCATCGCACAGAATATACGGAAAATAATAAAATATAAAAAGACTAGTAAAGGAGGAAGGGATTTGATTATGAAGGGCTTTAAATACTAAGTAGAAGATTTTTATATTTGACCCTGGAGGGAATAGGGAAAAATTGGAATTTATTGAATGGAGGTAACATGCAGATTGAAGTTTTAGGAAGATCAATTTGACAGTTGAAAGAAGAAGGGACTGGAGTGGGGTGATAATTTGAGGCAGAAGACTATTCTATAGTTCAACAGAAGGTGATGAGGGCTTCTACCAAAGTGGTAGTAGGGTCAGAGGAGAGAAGGGGGCTCAGATGAGAGATGTTGTGAAGGTAGAATTGACTAGAGTTGACAACAGATTGATGATGGAAGGTGAAAGATGAGGAGTCAAGTGTATGAGCTAAGGTCATTGGGAAGATGATGATTCCCTTTACAATAGAGTAAAATTAGAAATAGGGAAATATAGGACTTTCTATAAAATTGGGGAAATAATAGCACCTACCTCCTAGGCCTGTTGTGAGAATCAAATGAGAATATTTGTAAAGAGTTAAAAGTAAGGAGAATAAAAAAAAAAAAAAAAAACTGCCGCAGGAGGCAGTTAATTGATATGACACCAGCCCTGACATCAGCAGGATCTGAGTTCAAATCTGTCCTCAGACACTTAGCACTTCTATCTGTGTGACCCTGGGCAAGTCACTTAATCCCAATTGCCTCAGCAAAAACAACAACCAAAAAAAAAAAAAAAAAAGTTTAGCATAGTACCTGACACTACTAGCTTCTTTTCTTTGTTTCTTATGAATAGAAACTGACACTCACATCAGATTTCCTCATTTCCAAGATTTATACGGTGTAGAACTCAGGGTGTCACTGCAAAATTAACTAATAAATAATTAAAGATTAGTTTTCCAAATCCTTTGTATTCATAGTCATTAGGCCTGGGTTTATGAAGGAACCTTCTTATCAGACTATAAGCCCAGAATGCAAAGGGGCACTTTTAAATGGGTGCCTGAGCTCTGGGTTTATAGCTTTTTCTGAGAATGATGGTGAATGGAGAGAAGATCAACTTCAGGGATTCATGATTAATGATGAACAAAATTAGATTATATGCACATTTCCTTATTCTGAAATAAATAGCTAACCAAAATTATACAAATAAAGTACATGCATATATGACATATATATGTGTGTACACATACAGACATATATGTATTCATATACAACTCTATATACATACATATATAAATTAATTGGCATGCCATTTACCAAGAAATATATGTTTTTATTTTTAGTAACTGTTAGAAAAGCTTGTCGCTAGGTAAAAGGTGTTTGCCAACTTACTTTCCTCATGATAATTTCAGAGGGCCTTTTAAAGAACATATCTCTTTAATAGCAACAAAAACCAATACGGCAAAGTGATTATTAGGTAATAATCTGACGGAGAAGCATGTTATACTGGGTAAAAATAGTTCTTACATTGGTTAACAGGGATAGAATAATTTGATCAAAGATATGCAATACCATTACAGATTTATAAAAATTAGATTAATGGTTAATGTATCTATACACACAGAGACATTTATATGCACATTATTATGTATGTAGATATATGTATAAATATATATTTTAACTTATTAACAAATATCTTGGAATATCTCTTACCAAGCCTTCCAAATAATAAGTTATTCCCTTCCCTACTAGGAAGCTACTTCTCTCTCAAATGATGTTTTAAAGGGGAGAAAATGCAGCTGAAAGTCTTTTTCTTTGAATGATTGTCTTAGAGGGTTAAAAGCCGTCACTCCCTCAGATAACTTTCTTAGGCAACTATAAGCAACTGAAAATTTAATAAAAGAGAAAAGTCACAACATGTGCTTTTCACTATTGCTTTTAAGAAAAGGGCTGACAGTAATAGGTAGCACCAGACGGTCTGGAATGTGAGGGGAGAGGGTTATTTTTGAGAAAGATCTAATAACTTGCAGCTGCATGAAAAAGTAGATTAAACTAAGATGGATACATTTCTTTAAAGTTACCTCGGGTTCTAGGTTTGTGATCTTAAATATAGTCTCTAATCTCTTTCCAGGCTTGAAAACCTAAAGTCAGATATATCAAATTGCCCAAAGCTTATTTTGTTGTTTTCCATACTTGGGTAATTTGTGCATAATATATTTCTGAATTTTAATTTTTGAACTGATTTATTCCTTAATTATTACACTAAATTTCACAGATTTCAATTTTCATCAAACATTCTAGCTTGTTAAGATTTTTCTTTGTCCTCCAATGTATCCTGCTTTTTAAAATTCTAACAGTTGTCTATTCATTCAGTAGTACCCCATACTTTATCCAAGCTTTTTATTGGCTTGAACTAAGAAAGTTCTCTAGTTAAAAACAATAGATTGTTTGAATTATATAAATTAAAAAAAAAAAAAAAACTTTTGTAAACCGAAATAAATGTGAGAGGAAGAAGAGGTGGAGGAGGAGGAGGAGGAGAAGGATGAGGAGAAGAAGAAGAAAAAAGAAAGAAGAAAGAAGAAGTAGAAGAGGAGGAGGAGGAGGAGGAGGAGGAGGAGGAGGAGGAGGAGGAGGAGAGAAAAGAAGGAAGAGAAGAAGCAGCAACAGCACTTAAGTGGTACATTAGGTAGAGTACTGGATCTAGGGGTCAAGAAGACCTGAGTTCAGATGTATTCTGTCATTTATTAACTGTCTGACCCTGGGCAATGCAGCTTGTCTGCTTCATTTTTCTCATCTATAAAATGGGGTTAATAACAACACCTATATCAGGGTAGTTGTGAGAATCAAGTAAAAGTTTTTATAGCATGTTTCTCTGGTAAGGACCTAATTTCTAAAATATATAAGGAATTGAAAAAAAAAAAGCTATTCCCCAATCAATAAATGCTCAAAGGATATTAAGCAGTTTTCAGAAGAAGACATCAAAACTACTAATTGTCATAAAAACACTCACTATTGCTTAATGAAATGCAAATTAAAACAATTATGAAATACTACCGCACACTTATTAAATTGGCTAACAAGACCAGAAAGGAAAATGAGAAATCCTGGAGGAGATGTAGAAAAATAGGGACACAGATGTATTGTTGATGGAGTTGTGAACTGGTCTATCCATTCTGGAGAACAATTTGGAGCTATGTCCCAAAGGCTATAAAACTGTACATACCCTTGGACTCAGCAATACCACTATGTACTCCCAAAGAGATTAAAAAAAGAGAGAAAGAATAAAATTGTGCAAAAATATTTATAGTAGCTCTTTTTATGGTAGCAAAGAATTGGAAAATAAACAAGTTGTACTACATGATTATGATGGAGTACTATTGTTGTTTAATGTCCAAGTTTTCGTGACCCTATGGATCATAGCATACCAGGTCCTTCTATCCTTCACTAATTCTTATATTCTAAGAAATGATGAACAGGATGGTTTTAGAAAAATGTGGTTAAGTCTTATATGAACTGATACAAAGTTAAGTGAGCAGAACCAGAACATTGTATATAGTAATAACAATATTTGTATGTAATGAATTTTGAAAAACTTAGCTACTTTAATAAACATGATAATCTAAGAAAATTTCAAAGGATTCACAAAGACTCACTAGAGAAAGAATTGATTAATTCTGAGTGCAGAGTGAAGCATATATTTTATTTACTTTATTTTTCTTGCCTTTTTTTTTTCAAAATAACTAATCTGGATCTCACACGTATAATTTATATTTTATATTGCTTGACTTCTCAATGGGTGAAGGAGGAGCTAAAGAGAAGAAGAGAATTTGGGTCTCAAAGTTTTAAAAAATGAATGCCAAAATAAAATATAATTTGTTTTTTAATAAAGAGATTGTCTCCAAGCAGGAAAAAAAGAAATACATTATATATGTATATATATAATATTAACTATATTAACATGCCCCTGATTTCTAGTTTGCCTCTCTAAAAACTACAAGGTGATTTCTACTTGGGTGAGATCAAGGCTTATTTTGGGGTTTAGTGAGATCTCAGCTTGCTCCCATCTAGGAAAAAACAACAATGAATCAACAACAACTCCAAACTTATTCACTATTAAGTATTGCCTGATGTATTCTAGCCACAAATTTCTTTTGTTTCTATTTGGCACCTGCTTTATGATGGATTTAATCATTATATATTATCAGCGATGGTCTTTTGTATATCCAGCATTTGGAGAGAAGGATACAAGCTGGTGGGTATAAGATTTGCTTGCTCTCTCCCTTTAAGGAATAGCAAACAGGACAGCTTGTTGCTTTTAAGCTTAAAAATTGTGCCCCTAAACCATCAATATTTATGGAGGCAGATGGATATAATTCTGGTTCAGTACCTCCTTTCAGAGGATAACAGAGTGGCTGGCCTTGTGGCCCCATCTCCTGTTCCCCTCCAGGCAGTAATCAAAGTCTGTTGAGGAGGGGTGGACAAGATTCCAGAAATAACTATTCATGACATCTTGCAAGCCTTATTTAGACACCCTTTGTGAATTTACACATCTTATATGGTTCATCCATTTGGAATTTATTTTGGTTTATGAGATATATTGGTCTTAACTCCTCTCCCCTCTCCAACTGTTTTCTTTTTTCTCAGAAATTTTTTGTCAAATATAGTTCTTCCCCCAATAGTTTAAATTCTTGAATTTATTATGAATTGGGCTACTGTATGACTTTGTTTCTAGCCTATTTAAATGATCTGCTTTCTGTTTTTTAATCAGTATCAGACAATTTCAAAGATTTCAACTTAAGAATATAATTCAAAATCTAGTAACAGCAAGTGCCCACTTTTTTATTCCTACTTTTAAAATATTTTCTATTTTATTTTTGCCCATTATCTAAGATTCCCTTGGAAATTTGATTATCATAATACTAGATATGTATATGAATTTAGTCTCTATTTATTCAGGCATCTGGGTAATGCAGTGGAAAGAGCACTTGGTTGATAATCAGGAAGATCTGAGTTCAAATCCAGATATTTCATAGCTATGTCATTCTGGGCAAGTCACTTAAGCTCTATTTGCCTCAGTTGTTTTATCTGTAAAATAGTGATAATAATAGCATCTACTCATAAGTTGTTATGAAGATATGTAACGTGCTTTGTAAATCATAAATTGACATATGAATGCTACAACTATAATTTTTGTTAATAATTTTTATGTTTTGCTGTTTATTAATTTTTCTTTCCCTCAATTGGTTTTCTCTTGAGCTTTTTCTCATGATAATTATTTTCCTTTCTTATTTTTTGTGAGTCTTGTTTTACTTTATTTGACACTTTTCCTTGCTATTTTGTTATGAGGCAGTAGAGTTGAGCTCAGGGCCATCTCCAATCATCCTGATTTTTGTTCTGCCACTGGATTTCATTGACTGTGGAAGAGGGAGTGAGGCTAATGACTTTATACAATTCTACTCCATTTAAATCCATATCATGGGCAAGTCAAGACATTATCTCATGTTGTCATTGGGCTTATTTGAAAACAGAGTATAAATAACAAGAAGAAGACACAACCTCTCAGTTGGTCAACTTAAGGGAAATCCAGGACAATCTTTTACTATCAATTTGACAATATTTAATAAGCTCTTATTATGTGCAAGGTTGGATATCTACTCATGAATAGCATTTTATTACACCCAAAAATCATTCTCCTTGGCAGAGAAAATAGAATGAGAAGAAGAGCTCTGCTTTCTCTCCTTTGGCTGTTAACTTCATTATCCCACTCATCTCATGATATAATCCTAGCCCTTCCTTGATTCTCTACTTTTCCCCAAAATAAACATTAAATATGACTTCTTTTTGTTTTCTTTAGCTGACCTTGCAATAAGCCTTACTTCACTTAGCCTTCCTGATGCTATTTTTTATTACATATATTTTTTATTATAGCTTTTTATATACAAAACATAGGCAGAGGTAATTTTTCAACATTGACCCTTGGAAAAACTTCTGTTTCAACTTTTCCCCTCCTTCTCTCCATCCTCTCCCCTAGATGGCAGGTAGTCCAATACATGTTAAATATGTTAAAGTATATGTTAAATACAATATATGTATACATATTTATACAGTTATCTTTCAGCACAAGAAAGATCGTTTAGAAAGTTTAGAAAGAAGGTTAAAAATAACTTGAGAAGAAAAAAACAAAAATGCAAGCAAACAATACCAGAAAGAGTAGAAATGTTATGTTGTGGTTCATACTCATTTCTCAGTGTTCTTTCTCTGGGTGTGGCTGGTTCTGTTTATTACAGATCAATTGGAACTGATTTGGATCCTCTCATTGTTGAAGAGAGCCATGTCCCTCTTTATATTTTTATAAGTTGAAGTCATTTTTATATTTAACTTTTGTTACTTGCCTCCAATTCTCATCTTTTGTACATCTTGATTGGTAAATTTTCTGGATGACTTTCTCTTTCTCATTGGATTGGTTTTTCTTTGTGTCTTTAGAATTTTATTCTGGAGAACTTCCCTTCTTTCCAGTCTGACTTCCTTTATATAATGTGAACCAGTGGGATTATGTCTATCCTTTTTGAACCCCAAAAACTGTACTCTTCTATGACTATGGCTGGCTTTCTTTTTCTTCTTTAACTCTAGTTCTAAGGCAGGAATTCTTAATGTTTTGGTTCATAAACTTATTTTTTTTAAAAAAAATCTTTTGAAGTATATTTCAGTATAATTGTTTTGCTTTGTAATCTTATGTATTTTTTATCCATTTAAAAACATTCTAAGAAGGAATCTGTGAAAGATGTCCACAATACAAAAAAGGTTAAGAATTCCTGGTTTAAAATGTAATGAGAACTCCCTTCCTCAACAACCAAAATTCCTAAAGTTTTTCAAATGAGATAATATCACTAAATTCTTTGTTCAGTTCCAGGCTCAGAGTAGTCACCTAATAAATGTTTGTTCCCCCCATACTTTCTCTATAAGCACTAGATTCTTCCTTGATGGTGAAAATTACATTCAGCTTAATAGCTCCCCTTCAAGGGTCCCTCAAGTTTCTGAAAAAAAAATCAAATAAAATCAAAAGTCTAGAAATAATTCTGCTCTGTTTCTTTTAAGAGGGCTTCAGCAAATGCTCATGTATTTGATATTCCCCTTCAAGAGAGACTACTTTATCATGCTTCTGCATCAAACCTATGAGCTAGCAACAAAAAGAAAGATTTACTAGATACCTATCATGTGAGAATCACTGAATTGGTCTTGAAATTTCTGTTTCCCAAACTCATATATTTTCTTTTTCCTTCAAAAATAGTTTTTTTTTCTGATAATGTCTATTTCTGCTTCTATTGATCTTTACCCAAATGCTCTCCACCATTGTTCCCCTATGTGGTTCCATTATTTCCTTACATGGAAATATATTCTTAATGTTCATGTATTTACTGTACGTCCTTAACCTATTCTATTTCTTTTGAATGCTTCATCAATAAAAACCTCTCTGGATACCTTATTATATCATGGAGTTGACCTTTTAGGAAAGTGATTACTTCTTTTGAGAGTTTTTGATAAAGAAGAGGAAATTTGTGCATAGAATGATATGCACTGTAGATTCTGGAAATAAAAACAGTGGAAGGTACAGAGAAAAGATAGGTAGGAACCCACATTCCACAACACTACAATAATATAAATAGTATATACTTGAGAAATAAATTCTCAACATAAAAAAGAAAACAATATAAATAAGGAAGAAAAAATGGAATTTGTCTAAAGCATGTAAGTGTGTGCCTAAGGAACTCACTGAACAAGTTAGTTGTTTAAAGGAGATGTATAGGAGATGGAATCAAGATCAGGAAACAGAGCATAAAGAAAAGACCACAGATAAATCTTACAACATGTATCAACATTTTTTTCTGTTTTATTGCAATTAAAAAAAAAACTATATTTATAGGAGAAAGAATGATCAAAGAAGATACAGGACTTTTGCTTGGAATGGATAGGACAAAGATATCTTACAGGAGAGAGAAGGCAGAGCTGCTTAATTCCCATGTTACTTTTGTTTCTCTGCAAGAAAAATAACTTTTGTATAGGAAACAACAGATTAAAAATTCCTAATAGGGGTGATAATCAAAACAAAAAAGGAAAGGAAATAGTGAAAATACTTTTGATGCTTGAGGATTTCAAGTTACCTAGATTAGTAGGTAAATTAGCTAGGTTTGTAGGTACTAGTTGGACTGAATGACCCAATCCAAATGGGCTATATATTCTGGTCCTGAAAGAATTGGTAAATGTGATTTCTTGGACACCATCAGTGATATATGAAAGACCATGGAAAATGGGAGAGATACCACAAGATTAGAAAATAGCAAATGTTACTCTGATTAAAAAAACAAGCAAACAAAAGGAAGGAAACAACATTTGGAAGCCTCAGACTGGTTAATCTGATATCTGTTCCTGAGCAGAGGGAAAGGAAGAATTGATTATTCAAGGGATAATTGTTGGGACACCTAGAGTGGTGATTACAAAAACCAGTATGGTTTCAAGATTAGAACATGCCAGATTAAATTCATTTCCATTTGTTAAAGCTCTCTTAAGTGAGTGGATGAAGGAAAAGCTGGGGGTATAATTTGCCTAGATTTTTAGCAAAGTTTTTGATAAAATATACTATTCTTATAAAGAAGATATAGATTATTTACTAGTTTGATGGCCAAACTCAAGAAGTAGCATTTTAATCTTAATATAGTTGGTTTTTGTCTTTTGTTCTCAAAAAGGACCAAAATGACATCATTACATTAGAATCAAGTGTTATAGTTTGTATAATTGTGGCTAATCAGACCAACATGAGCTTAGAAAACTATGCCAAATTGGCACAAATAATCCATATGAATACTTGGGGTAGATTCTCTAAATTTTCACATCTCACATTTCTTTCGAACTACTTCAATTCTGCTTTGTTCATAGAGCACACAGCACTTTCTTTGATGAGGGCACACCATGCTGGGTGGTTTTATGCCAGCATCTCCCCATGTTGAACCATCAATTCCAAAGTCCTTAAAGAAACTTTGAGAATGTCTTTGCATGGCTTTTTCTGACCACCATGTGATTACTTGATGTGCAAGTTCTATATAATATAGTCTTTTTGGCAAGTGTCCTTTTAGCATTAGAACAACGAGGCTACCAGAACAGAGTGGTGCTCTCTACAAAAGAGTTAGTGTTTGGCAATTTAATTTGAGAAAGCACCCCATTGTCTACTCTATTATCCTGCCAAGTGATCTTCAAAATCTTCCTAAGATAACTCAAATGGAAGCAATTCAGTTTCCTGCCATGACACTGGTATACTGTCCAGTTTTTCCAGGTATATAACAATGAGAGCAGCCCAATTGTGCTGGAGACCTTCAGTTTGGTAGTCAATCTAATATCTCTTCTCTCCCACACTTTACTTTGGAGCTTCCCAACTCTTAAGCTAGCTCTGACAATATTGTATTAGTCCTATCAGTGTACATCCGTGGAAAAAATACTGCCAAGGTAAATGAACTTATCCATAGCATTCAAAACTTTGCCATTTGCTTGAATTAATGGTTCCACATATGAGTTCCACCTGGTATAGCATCTGTGTTTCTTTGGTATTAATTGTTAAGTCAAAATTAGCAATGCAGTAGAGAATGGATCAATACTTTATTATAACAACTTCAGAGGCTTCATTGAGTGCATATTTATCTGCAAACAAAAAATGATGCACCAACAGTCTCTTCATTTTAGTCTTGGTTTGTAGCTTTTTCAAGCTGAAAAATTTACCATCAGTACAGTAGCTGATCTTGATACCATGCTTGTCCTCTTTGAAGGTACTTGGTAATGTGACTGAAAACATCAGGGTAAAAAGCATGGGAGCAAGCAAGAAGTCTTACTGAAACATCAGGGTAAAAAGCATGGGAGCAAGCAAGAAGTCTTACTGGGAAAGTGTGAGAGCATTGTTTATTATCCAGAACCCAGGCAAGTACGCTGTCATGGAACTGCCAAACAATACTTATGAAGTTTTCCAAGAAACCAAATTTTGGCATAATTTTCCATAACCCATCATAACCTGTGGAGTTCACATCTTTCATTTAACAGCTTCTGAATTTCCCTGTCATTTTCATCAAAATAGTCTTGATGGCTGTGAATGTTCTGATCCTAGTCCTGATGAGCAAATACAGTTCATGCACCAAATCTCTGAAAGCTGCCCATTCCTTTTCTGTATAACTGTTGTCAACTGTGTGTTGACTCAACTTTCCCTCTAAGTGAGCAAAAAAAATTCCCAATCAGAAACAAACACTCTAATCTATTGACATTAATTCATCTCATAGTCATTTTGCCTTGGAGATTTGTTTAATGTAAATACCTAGTTTAGAGAGCATAAATCTATATAAATCTATAAATTTCTAGCACTCTGCACGACAAATTGCCTTGTCCATCTCTTCTCCTTACAATCCTATAGTCTATTAAATGCCAATATTTGGCTTATACTAATACTTCTTTTTTTAAAAAAAAAAAAGAAATGACAAAGAAGAAACAACCAATAACAGAAATTTACTATGGGAATAGATATGATGGGGTTCATCTTCAGAGGAGGACAATGAAATAAAAAAAAAACAAAAACTTATTTTATCCTAAAGAGTAACATTAAATAACTTCCTGAACAGAGAGAATTTGTAGAATTCAAAAAAGATTTTAAAAAATGAAATGAGGGACATAGAGTAAAATCGAAAAAAAAGAATTCAAGATAAACTAGAAAATTTATTTAAAAGGCCAGATAATTAGAAAAGGAGATAAGGAGTCTTAAAGAAGAAAACAATCCTTTGAAAACTAGAATTGGGCAAGGGGAAGCCAGTGAAGCTATAAGAAATCAAGAAATAACAAAGCAAAATGTAAAGAAAGAAAAAAATAGAACAGAATGTGAAATATTTATATGAAAAACAAAAGATTTGAAGAACAGACCAAGAAGAGAAAATATAAGAATAATTGGATTAACTGAAACATGTGACCAAAAAAAGAACCTTGACAGAGTAATGAAAGAAATAATCCAAGAAAATTGTTCTGGAGTACTAGAACTTGACAAGAAAGTAGAAATAGAAAAAATCCACCGATCACCACTTAAAGTAGATCCTTTTTGGAAAACATAAGACTATTTTTTTTTTACCACATTTCAAAACCCCCAGATCAAAGAGAAAGTTTTGTAAGAAACAACAACAAAAAAAACTAAAATAATTCAAATATGCTGGAGCTACAATTAGAGTAGAACTTAGCAGCAGCCACAACAAAAGACTGCAGGTCATGAAATCATATATACTGGCAATCAAAAGAACTAAGTCTGCAGTCAAAAATATCACATCCAGCAAAATTATCCGTAATATTGAATGGAAAAAAAAAAAGAACATTCAACGAACTTGCAGATTTTTAGGACTTCCTTTCAACCAAATATGAATTTAATATAAAATTTAACAAATAAGAGCCAATTTCAAAGATTATTTTCAAGGAACTTAACATAGACAAATTGTTTATTATGTTTTTTACTTGAAAATATCATATATTTAAGATTGACATCAGTAATTGGGTAACTCAAAAGAAAGATTGAGGCAAAGTTGAATATGATCTGATTCTAAAAAGCTAAACTTTCTAGGAAAAGATAAAATTAGTAAATATGTTATATAAATGATGTGCAGAGGAAGAATAGACACAGAAGTATTAGAGGGGGAGTAGGGCTCATAGTTCTGAAAACTTACTCACATCAGGAATGGGTTGAATAGGCAACACTAATATACCATGTATATAAACCTCAAAAAGCTATGAAGAAATAAGGGGTTAGAGAATAGGATAAAGTGGGGTAAGAAGGATGTGCAATATATTGGATCACTTGCCATCTATGGAAAGGGATGGGGTGAAGGGGGAGGGAGAAAATTGGAACACAAGATTTTGAAAAGGTCAGTGTTGAAAAATTATCCATGCATATGTTTTGAAAATAAAAAGCTTTAATAAAAAAAAGAAATATGTGTAAAATCATGGTAGATTAATGGAAAGGGATAAAGGTGGGGAAAGAATGAGGGAAGAAGATAAGGGAGGGATCCATGGGTGGGAAAAGGTTAAGTAATAGAAAGGCAAGTTAAAGAGAAGAACTAAAGTAGAATTATCATGGATAGGAAATGAGATATATACAAATACTACAATGAGGAGCAGGAATAGAATTTACTAAAAAAAAAAAAGTAGATCTAATAATCACTGATCTTACACAAAGTCAAACTTAAAGATTCAATCAAGAGAGAAATCTACATCATATGTCAGTCATATTATTATTGTTTTAGATGCATGTTTACCTATGAGTAAATGAATATGTATATGTCTGAATATATGTGGGTATGTATATATGTAGATTTATGTATATGTATGTAGATATAAATATATGTGTGGGTCTGTGGGAAGATATGAATATAAATAGTGAGTGTGTCTCTGTGTGTGTCTATATGTGTGTATATGAATATGTAAAGATATTTGTGCTCAATTGTAGCTTGCTTGGTGCAAGTGGGGTGGGATGAAAAGAATAAAGTAAATAATAAGTAGCAAAGAGCAAAAGTATAACCTACAAGGAAGCAAAGAAAAGATGGATACTCATAAATATAATTTTTTCTATTTTGTTTTTAATTTTCATTTTGTCTTTTTTATTCTATTTTTTCTTATTTTGTATTTAATTCAATACTTTTTAAAGAATGCCAATGTTTGCTGCAAAAGTGCATTCATGAAGTTTTATTATGTTTAGATAAATGGAAACCAGTGTTGATGATGAAGTCACGAGATGTACAGATTTTTAATATTAAGTGACTATTGCTGTTGCTGTTTCCAGCTCCATTCCTCCCAAGGACTTCCTGACATATCTGGTAGTTTGAGTCTACTTGAGCATTAATAAATCACCCAGAATTATAAGCTTGGCACACTGATAATAAGAATCTCCAAGTCTTCATAAAAATATTTTTTATTTCATCAGGGTTCATCATGGTGGGAGCATAGGCACTAATGATAGTGATAAGGCATTTCCCTGCAAATGGCAATCACATTACGACCCTGTCCATTCCCTCCTTTTGGTAGGCACGAAAACTTGTTAACTAGATCATTTTTGATTGCAAAAACTACACCAACTTCCCAGCACTCCCCTTCACTGTAACTATGCCAGAAAAATATGTATCGACCTCCTGATTCAGTCAACTGGGTTTCATTTGCTAACTTTGTTTCACTTAGGACTGCTATTTGGATACAATATCTACTGGGTTTTCTTGCAACAAGAGATGTTCATCTTTCAAATCTACTGGATTTTGTGTTGTCTGTAAGTATGTGCACATTCTGTGTACTAAAGTTTTTGGAAATTTCTTTGTGTGTTTTGACCACAAAATGGGATTCCCTGCCTCTCGTGGTAATCAGAACAGGGTTGGATAAGCAGACACTTTTTAGTGCACCTTTTCTAGCCCCTTCTTCACACTAGGAGGTGAGCAGTGCAATGCTTAAAAGGCTACTCAGACACCCAGGGGTTGTTGAATAGCTTTGCTGCTTCTAGTGAGAAGATGACTCTATACTTCGCCCACCTGTATGCAAGGTGGTGACTACAGTTCCCCAGTGTACCTGCAGCTGCTGATTTGTCACTCTTGTGTCACCACAAGGCTTTGAGATAGGTAGAAAGGGTAAAATGGTATGGATGATGTCTTTTGATTTGTGCATAAATTGGTTTTAAATGAAGCAGAGTTGCTTAAAGTCTTTGGTTTCCTTCTTTTTGCCAAGAGTCATCATAGCCCAGTGACAGGACAAAGTCTAGGGCTTCAGATGCAGTGGATTTTCACATCTTCAGTATCTAAGCAAATCTTGACAGGTTAGAACATTGGGTTGACTCTAAGAAGATGAAATTCAATAGAAATAAATGTAAAGTCTTACAACTGGGTACCAAAAAATGCTGATGACTTTTGTGGATTCATTTTATGTCCTGCAAGTCTGCTAAGATTTAAATTAGTTCAATTACTTCTTTTTTTTTTTATTAACTCTTTAGTGTACTTTAACTATACCGTCATGTCATTTGCAATAAATTACATCAGTATCTTTTTTTCCTACAATTATTCCCTTTGATTTCTTTTTCTTGTCTTATTGCCTTAGCAAGCATTTCAACTACTAGGTCAAAATAAAGTGGTGATGGTGGACTTCCTTGTTTCACTGCTGAATTTATAGGAATGGATTCTAGTTTAATCTTGGTTATTAATAATGGTAGCTCTTAGTTTTGAAATTATACTATCCATCATTTTAAGGAGAGGGCCATTTATTCCTATGTTTATATATATACATATATACATATTTATATATATATGTACACACAGACACATACACATATATACTTATATATAAACAGAAATGAGTATTGTATTTTATTTTTTAAAATTTCTGTATCTATTGATGCACTCATGATTTTTTTTGTTAATTTTGTTATTAACATTGTTATATTTATAGTTTTCCTAATATTAAACTAACTGCATTTTTGGGATAAACCCACTATGGTCACAGTGTATAATCTCTGTGATATATTATTTTATTCTCTTCTTATATTTTATTTAACATTTTTTGCATCTATGATCATTAGGAATATTGATTTATAATTTATTTTCTTTTTCTTTTTTAACTTCCATATTTACGTATTGAGACAATATCTGTGTCATTGAAAGAATTTGGTGTAATAATTTTTTAAACAACTTATGTAATATTTGATGAATCATTTTTGAATGTTTGATAGTATTCACTTATAAGTCTATCTGTGCCTAGAATTTTAAAAATATTTTTATATAATAAAATATAATTTTTATAATTTATTTAAAAGTTACTTCTCAAATGACAAATGATTTAAGGATAGGAATAGAAAGTTCTTAAGGAAATAAACCTAGGCTATCTATAAAAACATTTCAAATCACTACTTACTTTAGAAATGCAAATAAAAGCATTTCAGAGATTCTACCTCACAGCCATTAGATTGGAAAAGATGGTAAAAAAAGAAAGATAATAAATGTTGGAGGGACTTTGGGAAAACATTCATCACTGTGGGACTGATGAATGGGTACAAACATTTTGGAAGGCAATTTAGAATTATATACAATAAATTTCTAAAACATACATGCTCTTTGAGCCAGTTTGACCATAGCTACATCTATATCCAAAAGATTTCAAAGTGAAGGGGAAAGGTCCTTTATGTACAAAGATATATTCCAGCAGCTCTTTTTGTAATGGCACTAAAAATAACATAAAACAAACCATGCTGGAAATGAAGAAGGTATCCAGTAACTAAGGAATGGTTGACAAATTGTGGTAGAGAGTGTGATGTAAGAGTACTGTTGTGCCATAAGAGATGAGGAAATAAATGTCTTCACAAAGACATAGGAAGGCTCACACAAACTGATGAAATAAGCAAAACCAGAGAACAATTTATATTATTACATAATATTATAAAAAACAATTTAGATGAGTTTTATGAACCAATGAAGAAAGAAATGAGCAGAACCAGAAGAATAATTTACTCAGTATCAGCTTTGAAATCTATAAGAACTATGCTTAATATAATGATCATTCATGATTACAGGGAATGGATGATGAATCATTCTATCCAATACAAAGAGGTAATAAATTTAGGGTGCAGAATGAGATACACACAAAGATATGGTCATTATATATTTTAAATATATATTATATAAAATTATGTATAAATAACATGATATATAGTTAATATATAATATAGGTATATACACATATATACTCACATATGTATGTATAAAACATATGTATATGTCAGTATACAAATTTATATGTATTATGTATACACATACATATATTTGTATTTAGTCTCAATGACTACATAATACATATATGCATATGCACACATGTATGCATATGTGTGTATAGGTATATTTCTATTCATTAAGGGAAATTGTTTTGCATGATTATGTTTATTTGTTAAAAGAAATTTGTTTTTCTTCCCCTCCCCTCCAACAAAGTCGGGATAGGGTGTAGGAAAGTTGAGAGAGGAAATGGTTGTTGTTTTTATGTATATATAAAGGTGGGACAAGTTTATGCACTTTTAGAAGAATTCACTATATTATTAGTTTTACTTAAATTGTTTTACTTTCTTACAAGAGACTGCTCACAAAGTGGGAGTAAATTGTAAATGTTTGTTATAATTAAAGTAAAATATATCAATGAAAACTTTTAGAAATTTAAAATTTCTTGCTTAAAAAAAAACAAAAAAAACACCATTTGATACCAAAAAACCCAACACCATGAATATGAGAAGAGAGAAATTTAGTTGTTTTTATTACAGCAGTTTTTCTGAAAAAAAAAAAAAAGGATCTGGGAGTTTTCTTAGATTGAAGCACATTTTTTATATATACTATATTCTTTTTCTTGTTTTCTTTTTCCTTTTGAATTGTTTCTTTCACAAATGTGACCAACATGGAAATATGTTTTACATGACAGCACATGATGAATCAGCAGTGTGATGTGGCAGTTTGGAAGCTCTATTAACAAAGACTTAACTTCCTGAAAAAGGGAGATAAGAGCTCCTTGTGCTCTGTCCTCAGACTTTTTGGAGTGTTGTGTTCAGTTAAAGGGCCAGTTAAAGGAAGGTTGTTGATGAATTAGAGAGGGAAATAATCATGCTGAAAGTCCTTGAGTGTGTGTCAGATGAGGAACACTTGAAGAAGCTGGACACGTTTATCCTGGAGAAGGGAAGGTTCAGCAGAGAAGTAATCACTGGTTTTAATTACTTGAATGTGACCATGTGGAGGAATGATTAAACTTGTTCTATTCTCAGAGGGCAAAACCCAGCAGCAATAGGTAGAGAATCTACTGAGGTTAATTTAGGCTGAATGTCAGGAAAAAATTTTCTAACAATTAGAACCATTCAAAAGTAGAGTGGACTGCCTCAGGATGTGGCGCTTTCCCCTTCCTTTGAGATCTTTTAGCAAAAAGTTGGATTCTTATGGGGGCAGGTATGTTGAAGTAAGGATTCCTCTTGTGTAAGGATTGGACTAAATGTTCCCTGAGGCGCCTTCCAATTTTCAAATGTTTTTATCTTCTGTGATTCTAAAGAAGTATTTTGGTTGTTCAGTTGTTTTAATCTGTTCAGTTGTTTAGTCATGTCGAGGTTGGGAAGGGACCCCAAAAGTTGGGGGTCACAGACTGGTGTCATGAAGTATCTCAAAAGAATTTGCAGGCTTGAACTCATCTCCAAGTCAAGGGACAAAGTTTATTCTAATTGTAACACCAATTGAAGCAGTCTAAATTCCAGGAGACTTTATCATGGAACTTGGAGAAAGGAGACACCTTTATCCAGTTCTTCATGTCATTGATATGCTAAATTTATGGCCAGGGGTAAAACCAAGGAGTAGTCTCAAAAATTTGGTTATCACTGACCAACAGACCTAGAACTAACGTAAACCCAGAAGAGTTTAGAATCATCGATAGACAAGATTTTTAGAATAATAGCATCCTAAGGTTAGAGAGTCTCAGGATCACTAATATATCTTCCCTGAAGTTTAAGGGAAAAAATATTATTATATTCCAAGGCCAGAAGACTTTTATAATCGTTGACAGAATGCTATTGTTCTTAGATCAGAGGGCCTCAGGATTACAGATTCCAAAGCCAGAAGATTTAGAATCACTGACAGATTGTTAGAACAGAACTCCCCTAAGGTCAGGAGACCTTAAAATTATTGCTGTCTCCCCTACAAGCTATATTACATCAGTCATAAAGTTTGATTCTATTTGGGGTTTTCTTGTAAAAGATACTGGATGTATCTCTATTTCTCTGCCTTATTACAAATAAGAAAACTGAAGCAAGTAGGTAACTTGCCAGAGTCACACAGTCAGTATTTGTTTGAGGCTGGATTTGAACTCTGGAAGATTAGGCTTCTTCATTATAGGTCCAGCATTCTATACATTATACCACCTAGCTGCCCCTCCCTTTTTAATAATATTTTATTTGTTTTTCTCCAATTACATATCAAGACAAATTTTAGCATTAATTTTGATAAAATTTTGATAATTTTTGATAAAAAATTTGATAAAACATTTTTTATAAAATTTATAAAGATTTATAAAAATCTTCTTTTCTTCCTTTCACTATCCTCTCTCCTTTTTAGAAATTGATAGTGCTCATAAGTGCTCATAAGGTAGTCAGAAAAAGCAGCCCAAGGACGCTCTCAAAGTATCTTCTAAAAGCTTTAGAATTGATTGTATGATATGAGAGACACTGGCACAGGACTGCCCAGCATGGCGTGCCTCATTGGAAAAAGTGCTGTATTTTGTGAGCAAAGCAGGATTGAATTAGCCCAAAGGAAATGCAAGATGCGCAGAATTAGATCATCCTCCCTAAATGTTCACATGACCTTTTTGTGTCTGACCTGTGGCAGAACATTCCGAGCTTGTGTTGGTCTGATCAGCTACAGTTGGACACTGTTACTCATCTCTAAGATAGGGATGTCATTTTGGTCCTATTTGAACAAAGAATGTCAACCAACCAACCAAGGCAGTTTGATACAGGTTAGGCACATGCTATCAAGTAAGACATATTTCCATGTTGGTCACAGTTGTTTTGTTTGTCTAAAATTAGAAGGAAAGCAGAAAGCTGGGAAACAAACTTTACAGCAAGTGCCTCTAATAAAGGCATCAATTCTCAAATATATAGAGAATTGAGTCAAATTTGTACAAAAATTTTTAAATTTAACATAATTAAAATGACCTGTTTTACATTTTATAATGTTCTCTATCTCTTGTTTGGGATCATGAAATTTTACCCTTCTCATAGATCTGACAGGTAGACTATTCCTTGCTCTTCTAATTTGCTTATGGTATCCAATATTCTATTTACCTCCTTAATTTATTTCTTGTTTATTTTTTGGTTGATAAAATTATCAGAGGGGACAGTTGAGGTCCCTCACCAATATAGTTTTGCTGTCTATTTATTCCTATAACTTACTTAACTTCTCCTTTAAGAATCTGGATGCTAAATTAAGATAACTCTGAAATACCACTGCACACTTCTTTTCAACAATGAGATGTTTTGAGCCAGTTCTAATAGTCATCTATAACCAGAGAGAGGATTGTAGGAACTGAGTGTGGATCAAAACATAATATTTTCACTTTTTTGTTGTTATTTGCTTGCATTTTGTTTTCTTTCTCATTTTTTTCCTATTTGATTTGATTTTTCTTGTGCAGCATGATAATTGTGGAAATATACAGAGAAGAATTACACATGTTTTATATATATTTAATTACTTGCCATCTAGGACAGGGAATAGGAAAAAGTGAGGGAGAAAAAAATTGGAACACAAGGTTATGCAAGGGTGAATGTTCAAAATTATCTATGCACATGTTTTGAAAATAAAAAGCATTACTAAAAAAAAAAATCACCCTATTTTACCTCTTTTTTCTTTCTGCACCCAATGTTCTATTCTTTCTCATTCATTAATTACTTTTTATGCTATTCTCTCAAATTTACCTTCTACACATAACCTCTGTCTAAGTATATTCCTTCTGGTTGCATTATTAATGATATAATTTTTAAGAATTACAAGTAATCATCTTCCTTTGGAGGTATATAAGTAGTTTACCTCTATTGAATCCCTTATGCTTTCATTCCCCTTTTTTACTTTTTTTTTTTTTTTTTTGCTGAGGCAATTAGAATTATGTGACTTGCCCAGGGTCACACAGACAAATTTGAACTCAGGTCCTCCTGACTTCAGGGCTGGTGCTTTATCCACTGCTCCACCTAGCTGCCTACCCTATCCTCCAATCTTTAGTGTTATACCTGATAAATTATGTGTGATCCTGATTGTGACTCCCTGATATTTGAATTGTTTCTTTATGGTTACTTGCAGTATTTTTTCTTTGACCTAATATTTTTGAATTTTTGATTATAATGTTCTTTGAAGATTTTATTTTGGGGTATCTTTCCTAAGTCAATTCTTTAAGGTTCCAGGATATCAGGGCAGTTTTCCTTGATGATTTCCTGAAAGATACTGTCTGGGTCCTCCTTTTTTATTATGGGTTTCAGGTAATCCAGTGATTCTGATATTTTCTCTCCTGGATCTACTTTCCAGGTCATGAGATAAATACCATGATGTATTTACATTTTCTTCTATTTTTTTCATTACTTTGAATTTCTAATTTTTAAGGAATTTTTTTCTTCAATTGGCTTTTGAACTTTACTTTTTCTTTGGCCAATTGTAT